>NW_024582538.1:822207-839515 GCF_018398535.1 Haplochromis burtoni | reverse complement strand
ACTTAAGATGACTTAAGCTCAAAGTGGGCTGTATGTGGCCTGTGATGTAAAATGAGTTCAATGTATTAAGCTTCAAATTTCAGTTGTATTCAGCTGTAGTGAGTGTACCACGTACCTGCGCAGAAGACAGAACCATCATACACATTAGAAGTCTCTCTGAAGGGGCTGTCTGTGCCACTAACGTCATGATGGTCTCTGCTAATAACCACTGGCGCCTGAACAAGAGTAACAACAAAGACACTACTGAGACTACACTCAAAACTGAACATCAAGCCTCATGATCACCTCAGCAGACAGTTTATCCTCTTACTGAAACGTTTCCATCAGCAACAGCCTGGTTGATCGCCAAAGCAATGGAGACTCTTCCTTTCTGGTCAGAGTACAGGATTCTGGCTTGTGATCCTACAACCTAAACAAAAAAAAAAACAATACATGAAGCATATGGGCATTCCTGTTGTATTATTATTTATTTATTACCTGTGTAATTTACACTGAAATATCCAGTGGGTGGATTGTTTTAGTAGGGAGCTTACCATTTTATGTTTTCCAGCCTCTCTAATCCAGCGAATGTTGTCATTGTACTGTTGTTTCACACGATCAGGTACATTGGCGCTCATTTCCTCCAGGACAGTAGCGGCAATGTTGTCAGTTACAGCGAGATCTCTGGGGTCGCCAGATGTGCACACCCAGCGAAATGGCCCAAAGCCCAATGAGAAAATATCCCTGGGTAAAGGCATATGAAATGAGATCACAAATATTGCACACAAGCTTATTCACACATCTCATTAAAGGGTTTAGTCACAGTATGGCAGGCTTCACAACATATTTAAACTTAGTGAAGTTTAGTTCATGATGCTCACCCCATGATGTGCTGCACATAAGAAGGGTAACGGAACTCTGTTGCTCCTCCACCAACTTTTTGAACCTCTGCACCTGTAAATCAAAAGACAGTATTCCTCGTTATTAGTCTATAATTAACTGCATGATAATGGAGTTCTCTGTGTTTGTTAAATTACCTACCAGCTCTTTGGGCCTCCAGGAGGAAAGCATTACCGTAGTCCCAGAAGTGCATGCCTGCATCAGCTAGCTTGTTGATAGCCTTTATTTGTCTTCGGAGGCTGTGATAGCATTTAAAACACATTTCTTCAGCTTAATAAAGAGACATATAAAAACAACAGCACAACAATAAGCTTTGTTAAGCTCTGTGATTAATTTAACCTTTCTTGGACCACGTTGCGGAAACGGTCAGGATCAGTAGACATGAACTGGTTGGCCTGATGGAAACTGAGCTGGACTGGATAGTAACCACCATTATATGGGTTGTGAAGCGAGGTCTGGTCTGAACCCAGATCTACCAGGAGCTCGCCTGTCCTCTCAAACTCCAGCAGGATTCTCTCCCTGTTTAGAAAGAGCAGACTATGACTAAGACCTCAAGGGAACAACAACAACAAAAACTGTCTCCTTCACTGCAGCTGCAGCTGTAGACCTGAGTTTTATAGTGTAAACGTATCCTGTCTGACTCACCACAAGTCTACAACATTGCCATGGTATCCCAGACTGAGGGGAGTCTTGGCGCTCTTAGCCTCTCTGTAAGAAACAAAGTAGTAATTAGTGACTTTCACAGCTGAGAGATTTACCTGTGGAATCCTTCTAACATTGGATCACCATGCTACTTGTATGTTTATGGGGTTTGTTGTAATGTACGAAACATTTTACCACCTCTAATCCACACAAGGTTAAAAGTATACATACAGGCGCAAACACCCGCACTGATATTTGGTTAAATGTCCCTTCGTTGAACAAAGTCTCAACAAAGAGAACATGCTCGAGTGAATCCTGCAAGCTAGTACAGGCAGTCAGCTGGATATGCACTGCTTCATCCACAACCAGTCTCCTTACATCAAAAACCACCTTTAAGGGCCACCTTTTCAATCTCTGATGTAGTAAATCATTTCAAACGAGAGCAGTCTGACTGAACCTTTGATAAAGACTTTTAATCCAATGTTCTCAGTTACCTTATGCGTTTAATGCACTGATCCAAGCTGCTAGTGACCTCCATTAGCCAACCCTGCTCATGTCTCTTTCTCAGAGGAGCCTCATCCACCTAAACGCAAATCAAATATACACAGTCACATTGACTTTACACAGTACTTCCTCTGTTATTGCTTAGTCATCAGAGTTCATGGGAAATGACTTGAAACCAGCTGACCTCTGCAATCACACTGACGCAGCCGGCAATGACGGCAGCTTTAGCCTGAGCGCCACTCATTCCCCCCAAGCCAGAGGTCACAAACACACGCCCCCTCAGATCATCAGAGCCCAGGTACCTCCGGCCGGCATTCAGTACCGTCAGCTGCAAAAAAGGACCACTAATACAAATCTAAAACAGGCACTACAGCGTGCATTAATACATTTTTGTGTGAGGGACTTTCAGACTGTGTTGTGTGCATCTGTTTGTAATTATTACAAACCATAGTTCCATGAACAATCCCTTGAGGCCCAATGTAACAGTAGCTGCCTGCCGTCATTTGACCGTACCTGAAAATGCACAGCAAAGACCAAAGAGACCACACTTGGCATCTCCAGACAAAAAAAGCAAGTAGCTATAATGGACCTTGAGGACTTACATTGATACACCCAGCGCAAACATCTTCTCATACTGATCTCTGGAGGAGTAATTTGGAATAACCTGATGCAAGCAAAAGAAAAACATGTGAATGCGTCACTTATCTCTTCATATGACATTACTGAGCTAAATGCCTGATTCGCCGTTACCATGCCGTTGGTGATGATGGCGCGAGGTGAGGAAGGCAGACTGGGGAAAAGGCCCATGGGGTGACCGCTGTACATAACCAGAGTTTGTTCCTCTGTCATCTCGCTCAGGTAATGCATCACGAGGCGGAACTGCACCCACACAAATGCAAAACTTAAAAGGGATACACTGTGATCAGAGACGTGCAAACGATCATGTTAACTCAGGCCATACCTGGGCCCAGTTACTGAACACCTGTCCGTTCCCTCCATAGGTGACAAGCTCTTGAGGAAACTGAAGGATGAAGAACGAATTCTTTGTTATTCACATCAAACACATAAATTATACAGAAAACCTAACATTTTATTCAGTAGGCTTAGCCTTGTTAACCTGTGCTTACCTGAGCAACTGCTGGATCCAGGTTGTTCATAATCATTAGCATCATAGCGGCTGCTTGACGTGTGTGACATGGGTACTGATCTATGGGGTAAGCTCTTAGGAAGCAGAAGGAAATTCATGTTACTTGTAAAATGGGGGAAAAAAATCTACAAAATACCACTTTGAAGTTGAAATGCCGTTTAAATATAAGATATATTTATATTATAGTGGTCTCTCAGTTTCATACTGTTATAGTCTTTTTTAGATTTTTTTTAATCTTTTCTTCTTCTTTGTTTTCTCTGTTCTACCTGTTCTGCCTAAAGATTCCAATGACCATAATTCTGAGCACCTGTTTTAAATCTTTATATAAAAATTATGTAAAAAATGTGAATGCACGCCCACACTGGTAAGTGCCTGTATAGCTCAGCCCATATATTAGTAGATTAATACATTTTAAAAGTATTACAAAGTGCAACTGTTTGCCTTCTATTAGTTGTAACACTCACAGAAAGATTCTTCAGTGTTAAATATCTAAATAGAATAGGAATATTGGCTGTCCTTGGTGAGCCTTACCTCATCCGTAATGTGGGACAGAAGCGGTACATGTATATGTGCCCATACTGCCGCAGCTCTTGAGCAAATTCAGGTGCGAGCGTTGCATGGTGGGAGGGGGGGAAATAACGCAGGGCATTTCTCAGCGCCAGCTAGAGGAAAGATGCATTTAGAGGACATTAGTCAAGAAACGTAAATGTTCAGAAGACATGATTAGATCTCTTTCTGCTCCCCGGTCTTCTCGTGTAACTTATTAAGCATCTCTGTGTTTTTCTTTAAATTATTCACTCACTTAGTGGAGGACTTTTGAGAATAATCAATTTTTAGGAAAGGGCATGATCCAGGAGAGGTGACGCAATAGGACAGAGGACACAAATGCACTTTCCCATCAGACATATTTAGAGAAGCCCAATTATGTGACATGATAGTGCAGCTCTGTTTGGATAATGTCCAAAAGTTTCCTGTGCACAAATTGTAGTGTCACCGCTTTTAATGTTGGTCACGTCTTTTAAATCTGAATTATCATCATTAGTGCTTAACATTAACTAAAACTATGACAAAAACTATGGCAGGATATACCTGTGTTACTCACGGACTTATTTCTTGGTGGTAAAACTCCTACAAATTGTGCGAGAATATAGTTTTGCAATCCATTTACTCACCCGCTCCTCTTCTGCGGTGAGGTTGGGAGTCCGAATAGGTGCATGTGGCACATTTGGATCTCTTCCCTGGTTAGGGGGCAGCGGGTTGAGGGGCAAACCGCTGCATATCTCCTTCAAAGTAGACATGCTGTATTAGATATTTGCTACAACACACCTGATCAGAAACCTGTAGACAAAGGTAAGACTGGAACCTGACAGTAGCTCTAACGATCCCCTGTGGAGAGAAAGAATTCAAGGGAGGGAGAAACATTTGAGGGCAATCGCTCTTTGGCTGACTGTCCCATTGGCTCTTTGGTCATCTTTGCCCTTCACAATGCACCAATGGTACACCACGACTAGAAGAGGTTGTTTGGTAATTATTGATCCCTCGCGGAGTTTGAAGCAGCACATGCTTGAGTAGACAAACACTTACTGAGACCTCTGGCCCCTGACGCTTGCACATGTAACTGAGTTACACAAAAGTGTGCGTCACAACTTACCGAAACCTTTTAGACAGCACAGTGACTGTGCAGAATCATCATATAAATGTTGCTCCCCATTAACAAAACCACGAGTGCAACTAAATATGGCAGTTTCACTGAGAACAGGAAACTACAGGCACGATGTCAGTTTTCAAAGATGGTGGGTACACTGACTTACTGTTTATGGTTCTTTAACCTGATGTACTGATATATTATCAATACACATTATAATATCGTATGCTGTACACCAGTATGTTTTTTGAGTGAAAATTCAATGTCGGTAAGCAAACACGTGATGAGTAACATTGTTCATTTTCCCATCGTTAATGATGTAAACCTGCAATATGATGCGTACAGTCAACAATATCTCACAAACCAGAGATTTGTAATTGATTTTATTATAAAACTTTTAACAATATCCACTTCAAGTCAAGTCAGTCACTCCTGTGCGGCACACACACGGTTCATTTCAGCTTAGATGAGGTAAATTTTTCAGGTCTGGTTATAAAAAAAAAATGCAGTCTTACTGGACAGAGAGTGCAAAGACACAAATAAACAGCTCATAAACAAAAACAAGTTGTAGTCATTTCCTCAGTTTGTGCTTCATACCTTGTAAAGCTGGCAACTTTTCAATAATGTTACTAACATAAACTTTTGAGACAAATTTGATATAAGTAACATTTGTGTAACAATGTAAAAGACAGAAAATTAAGACAATATACTGTTTACACTCTCTGAACCTGTGATGGTTAATCACACAGCAGACAAATGTTCATCCTGAGACACGAAGAAGAGCCAAACGTATACACACAGTGCACTGTGTGGGTGTAGGAAGCTTGGTCCTTAATTAGCACTCAGCTGAAGATTATTTACAACCATTTTGGATGAGCACAGTGGCAGGATTAAACAACTTCACAAACCTTTTTTTCTTTTGTGCATTAAATCGCTTTGCTGGCAAAGTTTGTAAATGAAACTGAAATAAAAGTTTTATCTGCTACAGCATGCAAACAGTATCTGCTCTGTAGCCATTTTCCTTTAAGGACAAATCAGAAACCAGTGGAGGGAAAATCTTAAATACTTTTTGATATTAAGGTGGCAGCGTGTGCTTCCATCCAGCCAATCAAATTACTTTAAATTAACTCATAATAATCTGTAATCTGTGCTGCGTGTTTCCTCACTTTGTCTATCCAGCTTCCACACAGCCCAAAGCAAAACAGCCATTTCTGATCATTTACAAATGAGCTATGAAAAAAAACTGTCGATAGTAAAAATAAACTAATGACAAATAATGAAAAAATATCTCTGCATTATTTTTGCTCAATAAAGGGATGATTAATTATGTCATGTATGGATACTGAGCGTCGCTGTTGCTGCGGAGACTCATTATTAGCTCTCTGTGTTGGCCTGTTTGGTATCAGAGTCCTGATCTGAGGCAGATGTTGAGCTTTCATCCAGCGCATCTGTGGATTCAGAGTCTTTTGGGGTGTCGCTGGGTGATTTGTCATCTTCTTGTGGGTAGAGCTCTGGGTAACGCTGCATGCACTCCTGCATAGACCTGAACTGCTCCAGGCAGTCAGAGCCCTTCACCTCCTCCTTACTATAGTGGAAACAAGAGAAGGCGTCCTTAAATTCAGTCCCACAGGGACCACTGGCCATCCCACCCAGGCAGGGGCAGTTCCAATTAATCTCCCCATTGGGAAGAATTAAGCCTGGGACGAGAGAGGAGAATACAGAATAAATAACTTGTAATTGTGCAACTTCACCAAAGCTTTCTTTACCGTTTCTCACCTCTCTCCTCAAATGGGTCATTGGGGTCTTCCTCCACGAGCTCCGCAGTGCTGGGTGCTGCATGATCCTCTTTGGTGGCAAAGATGATCGTGTCTTTACCTGTTGTGTGAAATAGAGCATTTTAAATAAATCATCAGGAAGGTATCAAAACTTTTTCCTGTCGTTGGTTTTTTTTTTGCCATATATAAGTCAAAATTTTGAATTGAACATCTCAAAATTTCCACTTATTAAATGGAATTTTTTACGAGATAACATGAAATGCCGGCTTACTTATGACTGGCAGTTTCTTGTATCTTTTTCCAGTGGAGGAAACGAGCTTCCACAGGAGATGATTGGTGGAGTTATTATTTTGTTAACACACTTAAAACAATGCTCGGCAATTCTTAACAGACTCTCTGAAGTGAAGATTTGCTGCTTTCTTTCTTTTTCGTGTTTTGTTTGTTGGTGTTTTATACAATTTTCTTTGAATCATTTAACAGCCAATAAAAGATTATTTGAAGTTATCACTCAAAGCACTTCAAACTAAATCCCAGGATTTTTTTCCAAGGACTTAAGAGCTTTATCTGGCATTGAGTCTTCCGAAGTATACAGAGAAAACCCCATAGACACAGCAAAAACATGAAGACGAAGATAAACACTCTTCCGGGGTAAGCTGAGAAAATCTCTGTCTGTCTGTCCTTCTCCCAATCTGTGATGTGTCTTCTCTGCTATCTGTTATTCAAGTTCCATCAGCATTGTGTTCTAGCACGCTATACAATGAAACTGTTTTCTCTGACACACATCTGTTCCCACAGTACGTGTTTACTGGTTGATATGAATGGGGAAATGTATAAAACAGGCTCAGCGGGACTGCCCTGGCAAGCACTCGCATACACTATTACTCTGTACTGCTTTTCCTCCCTTGCAAGTGAATAAACATAAAAGAGATTAAACTGACTTTGATTAAAACAGAGACATGAAGAGGGGTCATTATATCATAAAGGCACCTGAGCTGCCATTTCAGTGAGTGTGCAAAGTTTCCTGCCACTCCGTTGCATGCACAAACAAGCTTGCAATAAGCTAGTTTCATTTAGTTAAGTTCACATAAATTTAATACTGATAAATAGAAAAGGTAGTTACGAGCGTTTAACAGTTGTGATTATACACAGTTATATAATAAAGAATGTTCTCTTCCCACCTTTAAATGAAACATATTTGTGTGATGATAATTATTATTATTATTATGTGTGATTATAAACTCTTATCTCCAAGAACTTGTGTGCACTCTCCCTGTTCTCTGAAACATTAACTAAGGATTAATAAGCCACGTAATCATAGCTTATACATTACGAATTCAGCTGTAGTTCATTATTTATTATAGGCACTTTTCCCCCACTAAATAACTAAACTTAATCTACAGCATAGCCAATAAGGGCTGTGTAGTGTAAAAGCATCTTAAAACCACACTTGGTGTGACGAATTACTTAATCTGCTACCATGACAGTCCAAATACTTTCATACACACCTTAAACTATAACTAGACTAGAAGTGACTTTCTAACGTGCTAATATTAGTCACTTTAATAATTACGGTGTGTTGCAGGCCTGGTGGACTGTAGCACGTTCTGGTCAAGGTTAAACTCTGACGGCCACAGGTGGCAGGCACTGTTGCCCTCTCAGGATAACTGTCCTAGCTCAGATCCTATGAGGGAGCTTCTTAATCCACCTTACTATTACACCAAGATTCATTTTTCATTCAGACTCAACTAAGCTTTAGAGAGTAGCTTTGCAGAAAAGTTAGCCGGCTATCACAGCATGCTTACCTTCCTGTCTGACCGAACTCATCTCTTCACGCCGAAGCACATTAACTTCCTCCTCTTGACTCCTTGAAACAGATGGCAGGTCACTGATGGTTGCGCCTTTTACTGACACACAATGCAACAAACGCAAATATCACAGCATCGCAAGTTTTAATCCATCCTTCGGAAGCTGTTTCACAACTATCCTTGCCAGAACGTGGTTACTCTTCTTCTCCGAAAGTGTTGCTGGGATCGTTCACGCCACGGTGCGCGTTGCTGCCTCCTGGAGTTCGTAACAGAAATATCCTCTTCATCTTGTGTTTGGACCACACTTTATTTCTGCGAAATTACATAAAATGTTATGCGCTTAATTATTGAATATTATTCAAGTAATTACAGGTAGTTTGGTACACATTAAAACTTTTATCCCTAAAGTTCGGTTGTATTACAAATCAATTAACGTCACTGAAAATAAGGGAATGAAGAGACAATATTACATCTTCTACTTTTTTAATGTTAATTACACACTCATATGTTAAACATATGAGTGTGTAATCAATATAAAATGATAAAATAGAGATTACAAAAAGAGCTTTCAAAAAATGTTTATTTTTGGAGTAAATATATTGTGAGTTATAATCACAGGTGTTAATGCACACTGAGGGAAAAATATAATTCAGCAAACTGTTTCACGCATCAAATGAGCAATACAGGGATGGCCAGTCGTAATACCAGTTATTCTGGTATCTAATTAAAAAAGAAATCCATTTGCTTTGCCCAAACCAAACACATGCTGTTCCTGAATAATACATTGTAGAAAATTAAAAATAATACTACTAATTAAAGATTATTACAAAAAAATTAATGAACAAATTACTGCATTAGCATTCACCATTGCTCAAGTCCTCTTTAATGAGGAAAAAGAGGAAATATCTGAAATATCTATTGAATAACTGATGCCCTGTGTCCAACAAATTACTTCCTTTGTCAAAATAACTTTTTCAGATCTTTAATGCTTAGCAAATACGTTATACTTCTCCCACAATCAAAGCTGTGGTATAGACTTTTATTTATTTTATTTTAATTTTTTTTTTAAGTTAACTAATTTATATTAGATTATATTTCATTTAAATTTATGTGTAATGTTGATGCAAATTGAATAAAAGAAAAAAAGAACAAAAAAAACCAGACAAATAAAATTTTTTAGTCGCAAATGTCATAAAAATGCTGAATGCACAAATGCTGAAAGAGAAGGAACAACAGGAAGCAATACACCAGGAGATGCAACGTAAGCTCCACGATGTGAAAACAATGCATGTTGAGAAAAAAAATGAAGGGTTGCAAACAAAATTTGATGAAGCACTCCATAGAAAAATAAAAATGCTGAAAGAAAAGGAACAGCAGGACTCAATACACCAACAAATGAAGTCTAAGCTTCAAGATTTGGAAGCAATACACCAGCAGATGCAGTGCAAGCTTCAGGTTACTGAGAAAAATAATGGAAGTTTGTGCGTAATGTTTGGTGAAGCGTTGAAAAGAAATACAGAAGTGGTTAAAGAGAAAGAACAGCAGGAGGTTATACACCAGCACATGCTGTGCAGGCTCCAAACCATGGAAGCATTACATCATCAGATGCTGTACAAGCTTCACATCACGGAAAAAAATAATGAAGGCTTACATGTAATGTTTAATGAAGCACTGAGACAAAACACAGAAATGTAGAAAGACAAGGAGCAAATGAAGCAATGTGCAAACAAATACAGGGCAAACTTCAAGACATGGAAGCAATTCAGCAAAAGCTCCAGAGCAAGCTTCAAGTCACCGAAGGTTTACACATAATGTTTTACTAAGCAATGAGAATTAATACTGAATACTGAAATGCTTAAAGAGAAAGGAGAAACAGCTATACACCAAGAGACTATGTGCAAACTTCAAGTATCAGAGAAAAATAATGAAGGTTTGCGTGTTCAATAAAGCACTCCAAAGAAATATGCAAATGCTTTAAGAGAAGGAACAATAGGAAGCAGTTCACCAACAGATGCAGTGCAAACTCAAAGACACAGAGAGAAAATGGAAGCATTACAAGAAATATTCGATAAAGAACTCAAAGAAAACTCAGACCTGCTAAAAGAGAAGGAAAAACTCCAGAAACCCAGAGAGAGATGCAGGATATTCTAAGACTTTGAAACATAAAATACAGAGTTGTGAGTATTAATAAAGGACAAAAACACTGAACTCAAGGAAGAGAAAGAGCAGCTTGAGAAGATATGCAGAGAAATAGAGCCAAATCCAAGAAGTGGTGACCAAAAACACCCAATTACAAGCACTCTACAGCAAAGTCCATTACGCAAACACCAAAATGCAAGAGTAAAAGCAATGACAGGAGAAAAATCTCAAAGACATACAGTCTTTATTTCAAGAACTACAGAAGAGACATGAAGAGTTAAAAGCCATCCATCACAAATAACAACAAAGAAACAAGGACATGCATGAGGCAAACGAAGAACTGCAGGAGAAAAACAAAGCCCTGCGAGAAAAGCAAAAGGAAAACCAGGAAACATTAGAAGAACTGGAGAGAAGGTGGAAGGTCAAGATGACATGCAGACGACATGCAGAAATGGAGAAGAACTGTGATGAAAATGACTTTGAAAATGGCATGGATGTTGGTGCAACAAGGTTGGTGCGCAGTCATTTGAATATTGCCTTCAGCAGCTTAGCGAACCAAACCCGAGATAACACCATTTTTCTTAAACCGCTGTTATGCTAAAGCAGGATTAGTTTAAGTTTCTTAATTTAATGACAACTATAATAAATTCTTATGGAAGCACACTTTCAAAAAAAAACTTACATTTTTTGAACAATTGTTCAAAATCGGACTTATCTACGTCTTACAAATATCAAAGTCCGATGTAAAGCTTTGCAGGCACTTGAATGTCCTACTTAGTATTATTCTCTAACAAAACCACATTATTTCATCATGTTTTTATACTGTCTATTTTCCTCTTTGAGTAATACTTTGGCAGTTTATGTGCAAAGACCAGAAACTCAAACTGAAACCACAGGTTTAATTCTGACAGGGTCCTGCGGGCTGATCTGTAAACCACCAGAGTAAAGCCATCATTTGTTAACAAATACATCAAAATATGGGAACTAAATCCACAATATTGTGGTGACATAAACATCACAAAAACCTCCCCAGATTCACCTGTATGTATAAAAAGGACATTCCAAGCAAATAGTTAAAAGTCAGTCTTTTTCCACAAAATGTTTTATTGAGAATGTTTTTTGTACAAGTTTGTTCTGAAATGCAATTATTTTTACATATTCAAAGACTTTATCTTACACTTAAGACAAATTCAAGTTATTTAATATATGGCCTATGTACAGTCTGTTTGGAAAAGTTATTATTGAAAGTACACAAAGCAGACAACTAAAAACAAAACAAGACATAAGACTGCATGATGTGGGTAACAAGAGTCAATGAAAGCTGTCATTTAATACTGAAGCTCCCCGGGAATGCCTTAAATTAAAAATGAGTTTTGAATGTTTCCCAGAGGTTGGAACCCAATGTGAGCTCCATCTCTTCTTCTCGGAGGACCCTGACCCAATAAACACTTCAGTGCAGTGTCCCGATCAGAAACATACACACTCCTCGACTCTGACAGTTCACCTCCTGGTTTACACCATTAACTGACTGGCAGGTTAACTAAAAAAAATTAAATAAAGCTGAAAGTAAAAGTAGGAGATAACACTAAGCACACTGAAGACAGATGACCGTCACCATCCAAATCAAGTATGCCTGCATACCAAAGCATTTGTCAGTCCAGAAGGGGGGAGGGACTCCTGCAGGAAGCCTATAGATGAATATAGGAAGCTTTAATCACGTTTAATCAAGTAGAAACATGGATAAAGCACAGCCAAATGTCTTTCTTTGCACCATTTTGGAAGGTCTGTGGGGAAAACAAATGGAGTGAAGAGTCAGCATATTGTCCCAGCACCTCACAGTACCCGATTTCAGCGGAGACTCCTGAAGGTTCCTCAAACGTCCTAAAAAAAAATTGCAGTGCCGATGATGCAGGGGCTTCTCATGGCTGTAAAATAAACGCGGGTTTTGTGGTGCTAAAAAAAGTTGGGTCAAAAGCAAGAGCACGATGGCTAGAAGAATAGGCCTTCAAAGCTCCCTACTTCACTCTGTTCTTTCACAAATATTTCAAAGTACTGGTAGATAATGGTGACGGCCAGCAGGATACCAGTGCCAGAGCCAATGGCTCCAAGGAAGTCTGCCATCACTGACAAACCACCGATACACAGTCCACCAAAGGCAGCAGCAGTGGGAATGTATCTAAAATGAAAACAGAGAAATTAAGGAAATTACACACCCTGTGTTTTTTTGTTGAAAATGCAATCTGTAGTAAGGATGATAGCATTCACATATACGGCTTAAGAAAAAAGAAGAAGAAAGAAAGGGAATACGCAATCAGTTTAACATAAAGACACAAAGTCAGTTAAAATTAATAAATATCACCCTGTCAATTTAGAAAGCACAAGCCATTGTGAACTCATTTCATCTACTGTGGTGTAAATGAAAGTGACAACAAATGAACTGGAGACAACAATAATAATTTCTCCAAAAGGGAATGATTGTAGTCACCAAACTCTTTCACAGAGTTTTTACTAGTGTCTTTTTTGTTCACTGCTGGCACCATGAGACAATTCAAGTTCCAGCTCTTCCTGGATGGCACATTGAAAAGTGCCGCTGCACCTACCACAGTCTCAAGAGTGTGGAGGAAATAGTAGGAGAAGATCATCAGTTCAGCAATAGGAGCTGTATCTGCTCCAGCACTGCCAGAGCCCTACAAAACGACCTACCCCCCAACCCTCCATGTGCATTATTCCAACTAAAGTGTCAGATACAGACTCGACAAGTGTTACACAAAGGCCGCAATCCTTTAGTGGAACCTGTGCCAACAGACTGGCACCATGCAGTTTGACTGGCATTCCCCCAGAGAAAACCAGAGCTGGCAGGTTCGCCACTGGCGCCCTATTTTCTTCAGTGATGAAAGGAAGGAAGTTCACCTCATGTGAGCATGTGAAAGACAGACGTTCATGCTTCCTATCCCTGACTTTGTGTTATACACTGATGATCATGTTCCCTTACATTTTTGAGAAGTGTACACTCACTTAACTAAGTAGTGCTTAAAAGAGCAGTTTAGCAAAAAGTGTGGGTTGGCATTATTTATATGTAGGAAATGTGAAAAGCAGTTATATGGAGGCTGTGTCTGGATGAACTCATGACATAACCTCCTGAACCAGAGCATTGCATAACAAACACTTGAAACACAAAATTGTTCTGTATATTTTGGGAAGCTGGCGAAAATCTAGAAGGTCAACAGGTGTAACAGATCTTGTATTTTACCTGTTAAGCTCATGGACCATTGAGGTCTCTCTGTGTCCCCTCATCACCATCTGCTGCTCCTTCAGCTGTTTTGCAACCTGCATGACAGGAAATGGAATAGAGCTCTAAGAACGAGTTTTCTTGAAACAATGTCATAACACAACCTACTAGAAAGCAGTAATAACTTACATCTTTTGCAGAGGAGCCTGATACTTCAATCCAGGTTTTGGAGAAAAAGGCACATGAACCAAGCATGAAGATGATGTAGATTACTGCGTGGACTGGGTCCTCCAGAACAGAGCCAAATGATTCAGGTGGAGAGAAGTAGTAACAGAGTCCCCCGACTGGGTAAGCACGGGCCGGGCCACCAGACGATGTGTCCTGGGAAAACGGGAACAAAACGTACTCCATCAGTCACTAATGTTAACATGATAATGAGTTGTCAGACTCCGGTACAATCTTTCCACAATTTTATTTTGTTCCCTTTTATCAATAACCAAAAATATCCAAGAATAGGCTTGTCCTGGCACACAGGTGTGAATGTCATGGTAAGCTTACATAAATGCAGCTTGTGTAGTTAGAAAAATATGGTTAAAAAACAAAACAAAACTGACTGTTTGAGAGGAGGTAGTTTTTTATAAAGAAGATGGATCGCCAAACCATTAGCAGAGGCATTTATTTTTGGGTTGTTAGATGTTGGGTCTTTTTGCACTTTAAATAAGGCATTTTGCAGGTCAACACACTAACAAACTGAACTGAAGAATCTATAAAACGCAAACATGTACTCACAGACCACGTTCCGAGCAGATTAACCAGGAAATTGCCACTGAAGCGCGTGGAGAGCATCTGGGAGATCACATACAAGTTGGAGACCAATGCAGACTGCAGGATGATGGGAATGTTGGAAGTATAAAAGAGCTTGATGGGGTAGGTGTTGTACTGTCCACGGTAACGAGCTGACTTGATTGGCAGATCCACCCTGAATCCCTGTGAGAAGAGATTAATTCATCACACTGATTTATTTTTATTTTTTTAAATACACGTTTTAAATCTCAAGTGGGTTAGTGTGAAGTCAGACAAAAGAAAAGAAAAGCAACCGACCTGAAAGTATATCACTACAGCAAAAACAAAGACTGTAGCAATCAGGTTCATGAGGTTGGGCAGGTTCTGTCTGTAGAAGGCCTCTCTCAGAGCACGCACTTTGTCAGTCCTTGTGGCAAGCAAATGGAAAAGAGCAATGATCGCACCCTCAAACTCCGTGCCTGGAAACACAGAAAAAACCCCTCTCAAATTAGAAACCTCGTTTTGGATTGCAAAGATGCAACATGGTTTTTGAAAATTATTATTTAATTTAAAAAAAAAAAATCACTTTGTAAAAACCAATTATTGGTTCCTTACCTCTTCCAGTGTTCACAGTAGTGGGACTGAAGGCCTTCCACACAATCGTTTCACAGATGTTGGTAGCAATGAACAAGGAAATGCCTGAACCAAGACCATAGCCCTTTTGGAGCAACTCATCCAGCAGCAGCACAATCAGCCCAGCCACAAACAGCTAGAGAGAAACGTAACAGTTCGAGTCATATGAGATTGCTATGGAGATTTGCCATGTTTGGAAAGTTTTGAGTATCGACTCCAACAAACACATTACGTCTTCTGTTTTTACATTTAAAATTAATAAAAAATTATGTAGGCTTGTGGAATGAAAGATTAATAAAAAAAATAATACTGACAGCAGATGGGATACATTCAAAAATTTTACTCCACTTCGTTCACATTCACAAGATTATAAGAAGCTGTGGTGACAGCAAAACCCCCTCAGCTCACAACCCCAGCAGGTTGTGAGCTGAGCAGAATAAATGAAAAAGAAATGATTTCAGTTGATTCATTTTTTTTGAAAATTACTGCATCTATACCTGTTGTTACGTTATCAATGAGTATAACAGTTACCCTAAATGATAAATAAAGCCGAAAATAACTGAAATTTAATTATGTTTCCTAGCCCAAAGATTTCTTTAAAGTACCAGTAGCGTCATCTCAGTAACAGAAAGTACAGCGTATGTGTGCTGTAGGTTGAGAGCGTGAAAGTAACATCTCCTTGGGAGTATATTTATACTCACAGGTTTAAAACTATTACCAACTAATAACAATTTTAAAAAGGCTGATTTTAATCAAAGGGTTTTCACTGGTATTCTTTGAGTGTTTATGAAAAGGTAGCAGACAAGGCTTTGGGAAAAGACAAGCTGGAAAAAAAAAATCTCCATTGCCTCAGCCTTTTGTAAAGAAATTAGAATTTTGTATTGCTGTATAATCAACTACTAATCACACAACTCGAATATGAATGCTGAACCAGACCTTGTACTTAGTTACCCTGTATTTGACAGAGTAACTAATGAAACCTCTCTCTGAAATGCGCCTTGTGCACTTCTTTAATTGTGATGTCAACGTTAAGTTTAATAAGAATGACATTGAATAAACAGTAATGCCAGTGTAAGGGACATGTCTGTAATAATAACGTTCATAAAAACAAAAACAACATTGTTGGAAACTCTGAGGAACCAAACAATTAATAATTAATTAATAAAACAATTTATAGCTAATTTATATACATGTCCTGACATTACACAGTTCAGGTATGTTTGCAGATATTCATCCTGTTCTCACCTGAATGATGATCAGCAGACAGATCCCTGCACCCATCTCTGACGGATCTCCGTACATGCCAGTCATCACATACACAATAGCCTGGCCAATGGTGATGATCATGCCAAACACTGAAGAAAAAAAATAAATAAATAAAAAAAAATCAGAGGTGAGAGACCCTAAAGTCTTGATAGGCAATTTCAAACTACTTCAAACCAGCACCTGAGCAGAGATTACATACATTTTTGTGCTCCATTAAAAAGCGCTCTGTCCTTTGGAGTGTCTCCAACTTCGATGATCTTAGCTCCAGCAAGCAGCTGCATGATCAGGCCTGAGGTGACAATTGGCGAGATACCCAGCTCCATCAAAGTACCTAGAAGAAAATGTTCAAGTTAGACCCCAGAAAACAGCAGACATATATTTAACTTATACACAAATATATTAAAAGGTATATACCTCTGTTTGAGGCCAAAATGACTCTCATCCAGTAGAAAGGATCTGCAGAGTCTGAGGACATTATGCCAAACAGGGGAATCTGAAAAGCAACATATTGCATTTACAGTTGAGTCTTAATTGGCTGCATGAAGTGTTGTAATTGTGTGTCCCCTGAATTCACTGGCTTCAGCTTGATACTTTGACTATTATGTAAGAAACATTCCTGTAACAGGCAACTTAATGTAATAATAACATTGTAATAATTTATGCTAAGCTTTTTTTTTACTTATTTAAGCTGTTGAGGTTTTTTCCCCTATTAAAAATATAATAAAGATGTAAATACACAAACTAAACAACAGTGAGACTCACCTGGCAGCACACCAGAAAGATGAAAAGAGTGATAGCAGTCCATAACACCTTCTCTCTGAACTGGATCTAATGGTTGAGCAAATGTAATAAGTTTAAAGG
>NW_024582538.1:774649-822187 GCF_018398535.1 Haplochromis burtoni | reverse complement strand
GGGGGGGGAATTAAAGCAAACACAATATAAAGCTTACTGATTGCTAATTGCTTACCTTTCTTTCGGGTTTTTGGATCTCTGGCAGCACAGCACAGAAAGGCTTTATCACCTCCAAGAATTTGACTGAAAACAAACAAACAAAGAAACAAACATGAGTAAAAAGGTGATCATATCTGGTTATCATCAGCGGGACGTGGTAATGAATGGGGGGCGGACTTTACAGACAAATGTGAATGTACCAACAATGTACCTGGAGTAAAGCAAAGCTTTGAAAAAAAAAATCAGTTTCCTGTTGTTATGTCAAATCTTTACAGTACCTCTACAACCTACATGTTTCTAGTAATGCAAGGCAGGAAACAGGAACAGCGAACTCACAAAAAACAGAGCGTCTTATGCGTCGTCATCACTAGACTGTCAATGTCTTTGAATGAGTGGCTAACAAGTTAGCGTAAAGGTCTCGAAATAAAGCCACTCACCGTATCGCTTTTAAAGGATATCTACATACTAGAAAACTAGTTTTCCAAAATATCACCTAGTTATTAAGCTAAACCCTACAACTACTTCTCATTAGAAATATTTTCATAACAGGGAAAAAACCATTTATCAACCAGGAAGCTAGCGACTAAATGCTAGCTGCATGCGATCAATGCCAGTTGCTAGTTACCGTTAGCTAACTAAGTTGTCAAAAACACATAAAACACTGTTTCAGTTTTGCTCCTCGTTTTTTGCAGATCACAGTCTTAAAAATCATGTGCCAAAGTGAAACTTACTGCCCATGATGTCCCAACTGGTCTCTTTGTACGGTTCTTCACAGTGGAAATGAGACCAGCTTGAGCCTGAGTAACTGAGCCACCGGGAGGAAAAGGAGGAGACACGTCATCACTACAGACACAAAGACCAGCGATTTAAAGAGACAGCGACCTTTTAACTGAACATCACATATCACAGTTGCAATACAAAGAAACGAAGAACAAATATGAAAAGCTACATTTTAATAGACCTACTTTAATTTTTGACATACTTGTGTAACAACCCCGGAGCCTGACAGTCCCAGAGAAACAGAGGGACAATATTTTTCAGCTGCTACTACTGAAGTTAAAGTTACAAATTGTAAAATATCGCCACTTGATGTCAATAGATTGCAGAGTGCAGTCAAATGAATTTATCCCTTCCAATTCAAGAGCATAACGATGCCATTATGCTCGCCGTGTTGCCTGTGTCATGCGCGCTGATTCTGATGTCACGTCTTGTGTCCTGTCCACTGGGCAGTCCAGCACCTCTCGATTTTTGTAACCTGGCGCACTGTGCCGCAGCTTGGTTGAAGTAACAAGTGTACAATCGTGTCAGATTTTATTGCCATTTTAGTGGAGTTGTTGGAAAAGTTGGAAAACGTTACAACAACAAAAAACGTTAGACAACATCTTGGCTTTGACCTTTTTCCTCTCCTCCGGGCTTATGATAGAGTAATTTTAGGAAACTCAAGCCAGATTTTAGCTGGCATAACCAGCCAGGCTTGTAACCAACCAGTTGGACATGTCTAATCTGCTGACAGTAAGTAATTGCAACAATAATGGGAATAAATAAGCATGTTTATGCATATTTTCACGTGTAACAGTTCAGTTCAGGAAATAAATCTTGATGTGATGAGGAAGAAAATATTTTTTTAAATAGATTCTAGTTGCATTGTCTCTTTCCTTTGCATTTTTGATTCTTTGGTTAAAGACTTTCAGCGGAGCAGCGGTAGAAGACGGTCAGCAGCTCCTACTTCAGGTCCATTTTTCTGAGGATTCTCAGAAAGTGGAGACGCTGTTGGGCCTTCTTTAAAACCGCAGAGGTGTTAGAGCTCCATTGGAGGTCTGTGTCTATGTGCACACCCAGGAACTTGAAACTGGACACCCTTTCCACGCACTCCCCGTTGATGCTGACAGGCTGCAGCTCGGACTTCCTTCTGAAGTCAACTACCAGTTCTTCTGTCTTGGTGGTATTGAGGTCCAGGTTGTTGTCTACACACCAATCTGTCAGCCTCTGAACCTCAGCTCTGTATGCCGTCTCATCTCCCCCTGAGATGAGCCCCACCACGGTGGTATCATCTGCAAACTTAATGACTGCGTTGTCTGGGTGGGAACTAACACAGTCATGTGTGTACAGAGTGTACAGGGGAGTACTCAGTACACAGCCTTGTGGAGAGCCAGTGTTAAGGCTGAGGTTGAGGAAAGATGAGGCCCCACTCTAACTCTCTGTACACGGTCTGACAGGAAGTCTCTGATCCAGCGGCAGGTGGTAGAAGGAAGTCCAATATCCAGCAGTTTAACTATTAGTCTGTCTGGGAGTATCGTATTTAAAGCAGAGCTAAAGTCAACAAAGAGCAGCCTGGCATAACGCCCTTGTTGTTCCAGGTGAGAGATAGTGGTGTGGAACGTTGTAGCAATGGCATCTTCAGTTGGTCTGCTAGCTCTGTGTGCGAACTGGAGCGGGTTGAGTGTGGGTGGCAGGCAGGACATGATGTGATGTTGGACCAGTTTCTTGAAGCACTTCATTATAACAGGTGTTAGAGAAACTGGTCGGTAGTCGTTGAGGCTGCTAATGTTGGTATGCTTTGGCAGTGGGACAATTGTGGCTGACTTTAGGATACAGGACTGGGAGAGTGAAGTGTTGAAGATCTTAGTGACGACCCCAGCCAGCTGGTCTGCACATTCTTTTAGAACCCTTCCGGTCACCCCGTCTGGACCTGCGGCCTTCCTGGGGTTCACTGCCCTCAGTGTGCACCTCATCTCATATTCCTGCACCACGAGGCTTTGGCTGCTGCTGCTGTCCGATTTAGCAGTTTAACACTCAAAAGAGGCTATTTCATAATGACTTATTTTATTCTGAGGGTATATAATACAAAGTACTACAATATTAAGCATTAACTTCATCATAAACTGTACAAAATATTACTATTTTGCTTAAAATCGACCTGACTACTTGTTCCTCCACTGCTGAAACATGACTTTCTCCACCAGAGGGCAGCGCTGACCAGAGGCAAAAATGTAGCTCAGGCAATACAGGGTTGTCAAGAAAGTGATACTGCTCCTTTTGAGTTTCACTTTCAACAAAGGCAAAATAATATACACAACGGAGTTTACAGAATAACCAGAGCAGTTGATAGTGTCAGTAAAGGCAAAACAATAGGCCAGCATCAGTATTAACAATGATGAATAAGATTAATATATCTGCTCTTTCTTTTTAAGTGGTGTGCAATGACGTCAGCATATACAAGGGTTCCACTATTTATGCTTTGATTTGATGCTCCTGGTTTAGATACAAATAGCATTTAAAGGTAACAACATTAAGTAATTAAAGTGGCGATTTGTTGCAACCGCAAACAAGGTTTTGATCTACATGGAGGTGAAACACATAGTAACTTCGAGGATGTTCTTGTTTCTTCTAGTCATTTCTTTTTTTAATTCCACATTTTCCAGATCAGTTTAAAGAGGACCTATTATACCAATTCCCCATTCTTAGACTGGGCTTTAGTGCAGCCTCTTAACACCAACTGTCTAAAACTACTCTCACTTTAAGTGAGAGGCAACCCTCCCTGCAACTTTAACTTTCTCCTGATTGGCTGCCTCTCACAAACACAAGATTTGACCAGGACTTTTATATACTGCAAGACTGTCAGATCCATCCATCCATTTTCTCTTTCACTTATTTGGGGCTGGGTTGCAGAGGCTAAGCAGAGAGGTCCAGACCTCCCACTCCTTAGCCACTTCCTCTAGCTTATCCACGGGGACATTGAGGTGTTCCCAGGCCTGCCAAGCAATATAATCTCTCCAGTGTGTGTCCTGGGTCTGCACTAGGGCCTCCTTCCAGTGGGAGATGCCCAAGACACCTTACCCAGGAGGCACCCAGGAGGTACCCTAATCAAATACCTAAACCACCTCTTTCAGCATTGAGGAGTAGCACACAATATCATAGTACATTGTCAGATCTCAGAATTATTCATACATTTTATTTAATTCTAAAAAGAAGATATTAGTGTCTTGAACAAAAATTTTTGAACTAGTGCCCCAAAACATTATATGAATTGTAAACGTGACTTGTGACATGGTCACTGTGAACGCAAATACTCAAGCTGAACAAAAACACATGCAAAGAAAAGTTCCTTGGCAGCTGGTGTTGCACAAGAGTCTTTGATTTCATTGAAATATGAGCATGAAGGAATTTTGAGTTCCTTGGACTGATACTGGTGAATGTTTGTTCTCCTTCCTTTTTGTCTCACATTCATCTCATTCCTTGTTTTGTTCCTGGAGGCCCGCCCTCCTCTCATGCAAGTCTGCCAGTTAATTCACCTCCATGATCAAGGAACTGACCTCCCAGCCCATTGTTCATTCAGTGGTGCTAGTTTCAGTCATTGTGCAATGTACTGTTTATAAGGTTGGGGAAACGTTTCTCCCACTGCAAACGCTACGTCCAGATGAACAGAATCAACCTTTAGGGATTTACTTACCTGGATGGTTGAGCATGCATCAAGACATTAATTTACCTGCCATCAAAAACCAGGACACTCACAGCATACAGACATCAAAAGATCCACATTTTTCTCTAATTTAAATGAATTTGTGTGTGTTTGAACTGATTTGCATGTTTGTGTGTGTAAAACAGATGGTCACACTAATAGCTGACTGTGAGAGAGATAGAGTTAGTCGCCAGGGGATTTATAAGGCCACATGCTGATGTTCTGTGCCTGTACCCCACGGATTGTCTGTCAGTAAGGAGAAGCTTGTTGAGGAGAACTTGCTGAAGCTTGTTTAGCCAGCATACTGGTTTATTATGCTGTAAACCCTCTACATACTGATTTAAATTTGGGTTCACTTGCTCTAAAGTTAGCCAAGCCTTCACTGCTCAGAATAAACAGGCTGTGTCTCAGGCAAAGACCTGATCTGAACTCTTGGTGACCCACAGACTGCTAACATATAGTATTTCACTAGGTCTGTTTAAAATGTAACTGCTACATATACGGTACTAACGTCAGTGTGTTATAACTGGTTGATTTAAATTGTTCCTGTAATCCTCTGCACTGATCCAGCACACAGAAGAACGCCATGTCCTCGACCCTAAACTCCAGGCTAGATAAACCCTAATGACCAAAGAGCACTAGCTCCTCTCTGAAGGAAATTTCCTACGTAGTCTTAAGAGGGTTGACGAAAAATAATTAAAGCTGGTAGCAAGAGCATAATCTTGGAGAAGTTCTGAAAACCAATTAAAAGGATTAAAGAGCTATACACGGAGATGAGAAGCTCTGTGAAGCAATGCAGTTAACACAGCAAACACAGCAGTGCTTTGAGCTAAATACCAACAAAAACAATGCTGACTTTTAGTTCAGTGTGTTAGCATGCCATGATAATTATCACTGAAAACAAAGCACAGGATTGTAAATAGTTTTGCGTCAAACACTGTCATTAACTTAGTGCCATCACATTATTATATGTTGTGTTATGGTGGGAAAAATCGCATGTTCAACCTGATAAACATGATCCACAAAGCAACAGGAATGTCCAGGAGTTGTTGTTATGTATGTCAATTTTCTGGTCCACTAAAATCTGCAAGATACAAAACATAGGACTCATGAACATCTGTAGAAAATTTCCTAGTGATTGATCCAATAACACAAGAAATTTGTGTCTGAAACACCTACTGCTGCCGTTTGGTCACACTCACTTTACAAATAGAGATCACAGAGTTTAAGGAGCATATATAAATATGTCTTTGGGTGTCTTATTTAGCAATAAAACTTTGTAAATAATGGCACATTTAAATGTCAGTATAACAAAATGGGGACAGAGTCGTTGTGTATTTTCTCTTTTTTTGCTTCTGTCCTCCTAATCTCATTGGGCCTGCAGGAAGACTAGCAACCACTGTTGTGGAAGCTAATGGGGTTCCTTATAAATAAACAAATAAACAGCAGCTGTACTCAGTTCAGCCTCATTGTACCTGTCTTATGTAACCTGTTCAAAGGTTCTCCCACATCTTTACTCTGAACATAAACACGACCTTGACAGCCACTGAGCAGAACTGCTTAGGTTACTTTTTAATAAAAAAAATCATTATGAAGTGTCTAAAAAAACCACTGTGGATGTTAATAATACTGTAAGGATACATCTAAATCTCTTGGAGATAAAAACAAGACAACCAACTGAGGAAAAATTGATTTATCTGGTCAGAACATATAATATGTTTTTTAAAAGCACAATTAAAAAAAAAGCAATGTAGAAGATTTTAAAATCAAGACAGCCAGTGCTCCTTGAAACTATTGCCAAAGTTCACTTATATATACTTTAAAGGTTTTTTGCTGACATCATTATGCTGTAAATGTATGGGCGTGTTCATCATAGAAACATCCTGCCTTCACCTCCTCCACCCACATACTTGCTCATTATATTCATTATAATCCATCCCTCCATGAGAAATGCAGTTATTCCATGGAAAGAGTTACCCAGCAGAAAACCAAAAAACAGTCCCACTGACCAGGGAATGTGTTGTAACTGACAATCCAGAACTTAACCACACAGGAGTTAATCATCTTTAATGGGGCTGTAGTCATCACGCTTAATCCAGATTATTGAGTTGAACACTCAATGCCTTCTCTAGTACTTGTCTCATCTTGTCTGGGATATTTTAAGCATACAGAGTCATACAGTCCACTTGGATTTTGCTTCGGGGAGAATGAGTGTACCTGTACAGTATTAGGGTTGTGCGTGGGTTTTTGTTTGTTTTTTACTTGACAAAAAGGATTTCTGTTTTAGAGTGCACACAAAGGATTCACTCAGTCTTGCCCCCAAATCACATCTTAACATGCTTCAGCCATCATATAAAGAAAATTCATCTTCACAGTGGATATTTACAAGTTTGAGTTCGTCAACTACAGTTACATCTAATAAATCAGGCCAAAAGGTATTCAGAACCACACACAGGTCCCATACCACATAAAATGCCACATAAAGCCTTATAGATTATTTATGAACAAAATACTTCATGTTTATTAACAGTTGTAAGTTACAGATGAGTAACAAATTGAAAGAAACACCTGGATTTAGATATATCAGATTAGTATAGCCCTAAAAGTTACAGTGATCCCATCTGTTGCAGTTTGCAGTTTGGATACACTGCCCTCGATACAAGAAAAGGTCACCACAAATGAGTTTAGATGAGCAGCGCCCTCCTGTTCTGATGCCAAAACACCAAATGAAGGAATTTCTTTTGAAAAAATGACACTCATTTAAGAAACTTAAACAATCCATACCAGACTTTCTACAGGCTAATGGTGGTCTGACACATTACACACTATGTTCACTTCTGCTTTAATCGGCAATCCATTAAGTCTGTAGTCTGCATTAGAATAAGAAACAGACAGCACAAAGTAATTGCACAGACAACAGACTGTGGATTAAGTAATATAAATAAATGTTCAAATTGATGTTGATGTCCTGACACAACCCTGAGAACAGACAACAGTCTGTGAAAATAAGGACTTACACAACCCCAGTCCCATTTTTGTTCAGTCTCACAGACATTCCTTTGTCCTTCAGTTCCTTTACAAACTGTGACTTACACGACCCTTGAGATCATTTCAACCCGCCTACCTGCTTGGATAAAGTCATACATTTCATCAAGTGTTTATTAATTAACCAGGACCAAAAGTTAAAGAAGTGATAAGACAGAGCAAGCAGAGTTATAGCACAGCTATCAAGTGACTGTGACCCCACTTGCTTGATATGAAAATGGGACAAGAACTGGCAGAGCAGAGTGTGTTCAGCTTTATAGGATCATAAATTGACAGTCAACCATAATTTTATTCCTAATGGTGGCGAAGCCTTATCTGACCAGTATGTTATGTACGGTTCAAGGAGGGTTGCATAACATACTGTGATGTCATAAAAAAATATGACATGTGTGTGGTTTATCCACAGCAGTTTGAGTTCTTTTATAAAAAACACATGCGCCTGCTGAGACAATCTTATTTGTACTTATTTTGTGCTTTTGAATGTGGTAAAACACTTTGCTTCCTCAGCATTTACCATTTTCTAAATTGCCTTTGGACATTTCTTAAGTCCTCAGCACTAAAGATGCATTTCCCAAAATAGCTCATGGTACATGCAACAGTTAACTTACAAAAGGCTGTAACAGTTTTTGTCAGTTGCTTTGGCTCATTTTAATTTTGAAGTTTCCAACATTAAAGATGCATATGTCAAGACAAAGGTGGGTTTTTTTTTTTGGTCAACCAATGAGTTATTCTCACCAAATTGACAAGTTGCATTGAGCCTATATAAAGCAGGGTATTGAAAATGTTTCAGTGCTTTGTCATAATGACTAGCAGTTTTCATTTACTTTGAATGCATGCTGTATCTGACTATTCTTTTATTTGGAGTATAGTTGACTGCTATTGTGTCTAAAAGTGAATTTTCCAGAAAAGCTTATTTCAGTATCACATGTGTAACTTGGACAAAACAATTTTATTTTCCCTTCAATGTTCATACAACACAGTACAATACAGTAAACACAAGAAACTGAAGAATTTCACAGCACTGTACAAATCACTATCAATAAACAAAAAGTACTTTGGAAACAAAGTATAATCTGCTAAACAGTGTTTGCACACTGATCAAGGGGGTCCTGCTCTTGTGCCCTGTGGATTTTTTAAGAGATGAAGGGGGTTTTATTCTGCACGGTTTTACTGGCAATCTGCACTGTTCCACTCACAAGCAAGTAAAGTCACATATGTACGTACATGCTTGTGTATAATTCGGAGTGCCATGATATGCACATGTGATACAAGACATGAACATGTGTGTCAGTCACATATTGATGGTAGCAAATATTACCATCAGTATGCGACTGGTCTCATGCTTTCATACATGTATGAAACAACGTTTGAATTAATTTGATTGAAAACACTAATGAAATGTTGGAGAGTATTAAGATGAGTGAAAGATATGTAGTTCTGACTGATTAAAAAAAACTGTTTTGATGAGTATTGCAATTGAGATGAGAAATGGATCAGCACAATAAAAAAAACTTCAACAGTGAAGTAACAATAGCAACAATAGCAGTATGTACAAACAGACAAAGGCTATTGTGGGTGTAGAGATATGTTCCTGATGTGAGAACTGCATCAAAGTGATTGAGATAAAAAATAACAACTGCAGGCCAATATCTATGTTGTATGTTTTAGCAAATTCTTGAAAAATTTATCAGTGAACAATTAAAAGATTTTTTAGATTAAAATTCTATTCAACAATAATTGCTGCTATTAACATGAAAATTGAGCCTGTTAATGAGATGGATTAAATAAAATGCTGTTTCATTCTTTTTCTTAATTTGTAAATGTTTCTGACACAGTTGCTTAACAGACGTCACAATATTGGCCAGAACAGTGTATTTACTTTGCTTGGTCTTCATCCTCTTTCCCCCCCCCTGTAGACAAAGAAGTTGCTCAGGGCTTTATATTAGAACCGCTGACTGTCTCTCTATATGTAGATATATGAAGCGCTGCGACGCAGTTATTTGTTGTTCGTCACTAATACAAACCCTCGAATTTCTGCAGCCTGTCTTTGATGTTGATCGGTCCCATTTAACTCAGCTTGAGTTCGTGTTAAATGCAGGAAATTGCAAATTCATGTTATTTTGAAATGGCAAAGCCATCGAAACTTCCTCTAATCAAAACCAATCAAAGGGTTGAACTGATATGGTCACAACATAGACAGTAAGTACTTTGGTATCTTTATAGATTAGAACTTGTTACTTAAAATTCACGTTAAAAAGCTCAAACATAAATTATGTTTCTCTATTAGGAGTAAATCTCATACCTTTGCTTTATATGAATGCACCTGATCTTTACCTAAGGTGGTTAGTTACGGTATTTCATTGTGCTTTACACAATGAAATGCATAAGCTCTATAGTTCTTATGTATTGCTTGCTATGGAGATTCTGTACATCTGTACATTACTGCCAGGTCTCTCTAGAATAAGAGGTTTTAAACACAATCCTTTTAATATATATTTACAACTTAAATAATCTGCAAGGAAAAATCTCTGTAATAGGTACTTGCAGTATATTATGCATTTTTCCATCTTCACCTTAAATCTTGAATTCTTCTTGTAGTATAATGTTGCACTTCTACCCAAAGGCTTTGTAGAACACTGAAATAATACAAGGTACACTGGAGGTATGCAAACAGTAATTTCACTCATGCTATTCATATCTCTGCTGGGCTTTACTGCTGATAAATTAGCGGTGAAAGGTAAAGAAATCTTTGTTCTCCAAGCCATATTTCATCTTAAGGCTTTCAAGTTTCATACATTAATCATTTTGTAAAATAGCACCTGGGGCAAAGAAACCTTTCTCTGTCCACTGTCTGAAGACACCATCCTGCTTTTCTGCTTATTTCTGTGCTTTTTTGAAATAGTACACTATTCTCTGTTGTTGCTGGAGGGAGGAGTAGAGTGCATGTGCCATATAGCATTCAAATCCAGTTTTGGTAGTTTGTTTCGCTGAGAAGCAACTTCTTTTGTGAAGAATAAGACAGTGTTTGCAACAAAATGCCTTTCAAAGTCATTCAAGCACACAGAGCTGGACTGACACGCAATCAGATAAGAACATTTATAACCCTTGAACAGTAAAGGCTGTAATAGCACATACAGGGCTGTCAGATATGCACTGCAGTTTTCCTTGCACCAAATAAACACAAACACTTATGTGTTTATCTTCACGTATGCAAAGAGAGCTGCATTCATGCATTATTAGAGTATGATTAATAACACATCTTACATAATAACAAGTGCTTTCCTACATCCTTGGCCATATGCACTGCAGTTTTCCTTGCACCAAATAAACACAAACACTTATGTGTTTATCTTCACGTATGCAAAGAGAGCTGCATTCATGCATTATTAGAGTATGATTAATAACACATCTTACATAATAACAAGTGCTTTCCTACATCCTTGGCCTGAATAGGTCTCCTTAGCCTACTTTGATCTAGTAACCTTCAACCTGATCACATTTATTACAAAGCTGTTGGTATTATGCTTCTAATTTGTGTCTTTCCATGTCATGCTCCATGTCATGTCATCACAGCAAAACAGTTTGACTCATCCCCAAAATGCAAAAAGTTAAAAAATATAGCAAATCAAAGTATCCACTCTGAGTTCTTTGCTGATTACATATGCTTTTTCAGCTTCATCACAAAACCCATATAAACAACCAGCAGTATATTCCAATGAGGAGAAAAACATTAATCCAAATCTGTTTTGCAGCAGGCAGCACATGAGCAGCGGATGTGAAGTTATTTTTAGATCTGAAACGAGAAAATTATAATCTCTTTCCTCTCATGCCTCCTACTATCATCGCCCCTAAACTGACTGCATCTCTGTTTACCTTCCTGAGTTGATGTTTACTGAACCGAATCCCCTAACATAGTGGGCAGGGCCAAAAGATCAGAAGTCAACTGATAAAACAAATGTCAAAACAATATATTGTTGATAAGAAATCCATCCATCCATCCATCCATCCATCCATCCATCTTCTGCTGCTTGTCGAACCTTTCTAGTGGGACACGAAATTGTTTCCAAGCCAGCCGAATGACAGACTCTTCCCAGTGTGTCCTGGATCATCCCTGATATCTCCTCCAGGTAGGATATGCCAAATCACCTTACCTTAAAGAAACCCAAAAAGTGCCACTGTCAGATGCCAAAACTACCTCAACTGGTTTCTTTCGATATGGAGCAGTATGAGCCCCTCACGACCATACTCCTTGCTTAACTTCTAAGGCTCAGCCCAAACATCCTACTGAGGAAGACCAATTCTGCTGCTGGCATTCATGATCTCATTCATTCAGTCATTACGTAAAGCCTGTGGTAAACTGAGAGCTTTTATGCTTGACTCTCTCTTTACCACAACAGGCAGCTTCCGTTGACACCACACCAATTTGTTTGTCAGTCTCTTTCTCTACTCTCCCCCCACTCTTGAACAAGACCCCAAATAATGAAGCTTCTCCACTTGGGACAGAAATTCCTCTCTAATTTGGAGTGGGCACTCCACCATTTTCCAGCTGATATGGGATTAATATATTATGTTAAACCTTTCTCAAAACCAAAACTAATGCCAAAACCTGACATGCACCCTCAATGCAACCCTCAATCACTCCTAGACATTTCTGGCTATTTCTTCCACTGCTGCCATTTTTCTAGGTAACAGATCATTTCTAAGAGAGAAACTTCACTGCTAACTAGTGCTTTGGCCATGAAATTGCAGAGCACTGCAGTTGCACCGTGCACAAAGATACATGCACTGATAGCTGCTCGTGGATGCTACATCATTAGCTCAACTTAAATTCATTATGGGCTGCGGTTTAGTGGTAACAACTTCAAACTCAGCTAAAAACTGCAAGTTGGAGGCCACTGCTTGATGAAGCCTAAAGAACCACATCTTCTGCAAAAAGCAGAGAGGTGATCCTGAGGCCTCCAAGGCCAGACACTGTCACACCCCTTGGTTGCAACTAGAATTTCTGTCCATAAACAGAATTTTAACTACAACTAAAGAAGGGAGAGGAATGTTGCACACAAAGTAGGATAATGTGGGTCAATTGGAGGCTTTGAGTCCAACCAGTTGTAAATGAAGCTAAGCTTGATGAGTGGTTGTGGCATCAGATGATTTGCATGACTGACTTTCTGTTTCATTTCTCTTGTAATTAGAACTGCTTCCTCTCAGCAGGTATTTCTGTTCCTCATTTCTGGTCACAGGCTTCTCCAACCTTAATTCTAATTTAAAGTCACATCTTATTTCACACACACAAATGCGAGAATAGAAGAACCTGTTCACCATATTTACTTTTCCAACATGGAAAGATAAATAAGAAATCCTAATAGATTAAACCATCTCTTCGTGTTAACTTTCTCCACCCATTTCACATCAGGTTGTTGCAAGGTTAAAACCAGTACCTGCTATACGTCGATACAAAGTTGTTCTGTCACATTTCATTCAACCCTTCCAGCAGGTGTGTCAAAATTCTAGCCATACTTTCCTCACTCTTTTCCGGCACTAGAAAGCTGATTAGGCAGACTACAAAGCTGCCAGCTTTAACAGGCAACACATTTCACTGTGGAGCTTAGGGTACATACAGTATGTTAGAAAATACTAATCTGAGCTGCTGGCAACACCTTCTCATTCTTCCTGCTTATCACTATGGAACTGTTATTGAATAGAAGTTTGTAATCTGAGCTTTGTGCAGATCAGTCACCAATGTCACCGCCAAAGAGCAACTGTGCCAAAAACCTCAACTAAACTGCTTAATAATGAACTCTGTAACAACAGTGACGCATGCAGCGTAAGCAATCTTTGTGTTTTTGCCGTACCAAGCAAACTTGCGAAAGGAAAGGAAAAACCCAAAGCCAGTTCTCAGGGAAGCTTTCTGTGTCAGGGTGGCCAATTAATTTTCCCAAGAAGCTAGATGAGAATTTAGCATTGTTGTTGAGGGCTGCACCAATAAGCTGAACTCAATTTTGCTTTATTTATTGCCACTTGGAAAAAATCATTGCCCACCCCCACAGATTAATTCTGTCTAAACAGAGTGAAAGGGTGTCTGATATTTTCATACTTGTACTATAGTAATGGTTTTTATGCTGAAACCTTTATCAGAATGAGGATGAGGTTCATCACTCACATCACATCACGATTAAGGCAGGAGTGGTTTAATCTTTCCCTATATTCGAGCTTAACAACTAAATTGAGCTTTCATAAAATCCCAGACTTCTTCAGAGAAAAAACATTTGTCTCTGTGTGGTGAAAAAGCAATCCTATGTTCACAATTTCACACCTCTAGTGAACTCTCTTAGGAAAAATGATCCTTTGAAGTTCAACTTGCGCACAAAAACTGTCATTTGTCAACATGGTCTCAACTCAAAATAATTGTTTGCTTTGTGAAGGTTAATGTTTTTATGCTACATTAACACTGCACTTTATTTAGTTACGTTTACACTTTCAAGTATGAAAACATGCTTTTTCTTTGAAACAACGACTCCTTTCTTTTTGTACTGTACTATACAGCATTAAGGAGAGATGTTACTTTCATAAAAGAAAGCATTGTTTGTACCTGCCTAATATGAACAATGGATAATGGATGGAAAAACTCATAGTATCAGGTGCAAAAAAAAAAAGACGCACGTTTTCCACACCATTGATTCCTTATTTTACAGTTTTACAGCAGGTCTAGTTTCAGCATTGTGACATTTGATCTTTTCCCCATTCTAGCAGTTCCAGTTCAGCAAATGACTCTTACTGATAATTATGAGTCACGTCTTCCTCAATCTTTGACAGCCTTAGCTGTATTGAAGTGCAGCTTCAAGTTTGATTCATTCACACTGGAACATTAAGTGCACTATGAAAACATCCAATACCTCACAGATGACCTCACTTGTGATCTAATTATGATGTCTCCAGTTCAAATGCAGATGATAGTCAACACAAACAATTTCATTTCAGGTTGTTGTTGTTTTTTTAAATATAGCGCCAAATCACAATAGTCACTTCAAGGTGATTAAAACTGTACAGTAAACACCGTGGAGTAATACAGAGAAAACCCAGCAATCAGATGACCCCTACCACCCCATGAGAAAGGCCTTGGCAACAGTGAGAAGGAAAAAGTCCCTTTTAACAGGAAGAAACCTCAGGCAGAACCAGACTCATGGAGAGGCAGCCATCTGCTGATCAGGGGAGGGACACAGAACATAAGACAGACTTCAGGAGAGAGAGCCAGAGTTTAATAATAACTAGTGATGAAATTCACAGCAGTGTATAAACACATGCAGTAAAAGGAGGTGACTGAAGAAAACCTTATTGTATCCTGGGAAGTCACCAGCAGCCAAGGCCTATTGCAGCGTAACTAAGGAATTGTTCAGGGTCACCTGATCCAGCTCTAACCATATCCTTTATCGAAAAGGAAAGATTTAATCTTGACACTGGCAGAGGGTGTCTGTGTTCCCAAATCAAAACTGGGAACTGGAAGTACTGCTATTAGTCAAAAGTACACAGTTTTTGGCACACATTAGGATCCTCACGATCTATTTCATAACCCATACTTGTTTCTTAAATTCAAACCCCAAACATACTATAAACACAAACCACAGACAATGAATTTTATCTCAATGAATGCCTTTATTTTCAAGATACTGTTAACACACAGTTATACAAGAGAGCTCTTCCAATAACAAAAGAAATCCAAGTCTGTATAAGAAGGACGTAACATTTAAAGTGGTAATATGGAATGTACTTGTTTACATTTTTAACAATCCGTTGAAATAAATAGTCTATAGTCTTTTTAGTGTTTTATCAATATATTCTCTTTGTCAAGTCAAATTTTCAGGAATGGAAAAGAGGAAAAAGATAATGACCAGAAAAAAAGGATAATATTCCCTTTCCAAAAAGTCTTTTGTTTATAGGCAATAAGTACAGGGGAACAACTGTTGAAAAAGGCAGATCCCTTCTTATTGAACTAAATAATATTCTTCCACCAAAAAGTGTCAATCCAAGTGCTTACTTGAACACACAAACCATATAAGGGTCTTAATAGACACAAAATGTCCTTATTTGATGCAAGCTTCTCATTTGCTACAAGGCTGCTGACCCAGCCAGCCAAGGTCAGCTTGTTCAATCAGCTTCCCCATGATTGTGTTGTGCTGTTGGGGACCAGCAGTCAAAGCGACATCCCAAGGGGAAAAAAAAGTATCACAGGTAAAGCACCACGACAGGTTTCTAGTTACCTACAGCTTCAATGTTCTCTGCCTCAGGCTTTCTCTCTCAGAGAGAACTTAACAATAAAGAACTGTATCTGTGCCAGGGGGCGAGAGGAGGGAAGAGAGCCCTAGGATGCTACAGAAGTCTCTGTTGAAGGACCTCTCTCATACTACACTTCTCCTATCATGTGTCAAAAAAAAAAAAAAAAAGGAGCAGTCTCTGAAAAGTGCAAAAAAGGGCACAGGCAGCCCAATCCTCTGGCAGGTGAGTGAGACCACAGGTACCACCATTGAAACTATCCCCTCACGCAGAGGCGTCCAACGTTCCCACCAAGCAGACCCCTACATAGGCATAGGGATAATGCATCTTGGTGTAGCAGGGTTTCAGCTCAGTGAGCTCATCCCACGCTTAAAATTTAGACCATGCTGACTAAAGTCCAGCCTCAGTCTGCACTGTGATCCTCGAGCTCAGAGATGATTGTGATCAGGTTCTGGAGGCCGAAGATGAACCCACTGTCCTGGCCTTCGTGCACTACGCTGTCTTCTCCATAGTGGCGACAGGTGGTGTGAGCAAAGTCAATCATGCGTACATCCACCACAGGGCTACTAGCCTCTCCTGCGCTGTGGGATGAGCGACTACCGCCACTGTTGCTGCTCCCTCCGGACACACCTGTGCCGACACCCGCAGAGGAGGAGCGAGGGAAACCAAAGGCACCTTCTTCCTCCTCCTCCTCATCAGATGGCTCATCCTCATCACCTTCCTCCCCACCTCTATGTCTAGGTCTAGTGGGAGCCCTGGGAGGGTCACCATCGTAGATGATGAGCAGGGAGCTAGAGTAGAAGCGGTAAGACTCGCAGGCCTCGAGGGCAGCTTGCATTTCGCGAAGTCTCCGCAACACTGGAGACAGCAGCTCATGACGCAAGCGATGCCCATTGTGGAAAAACTGGTAGAGAGCCTCCTTGAAGCCTGCGAGAGTCAGCTTTCGCCCATGGTATTTATTCATGAACATCAGCTGGCCTGGCTCTGACTGGTACACCTGCAAAGGTACCACAGCAACATAAGCACTACAGCGGCACATAAACAAGTAAATACAAAACCCCCCACACGTATATATGGTTTCATTTATAAATATACTTTACCTGCATGCCACAAAGTCGCACCCCAATAGATGCAGATGTGCTCTGTTGACACTTTCGAATCTGATTGGCTTTCTTTTCCTCTGATGCATCATCTCCATGCTGACGAGTTCCCATCTTCAAGTCTAAGACACACGGTACTCTATAGCGCCATGTAAGGTTTTCTAAAAGGATAAATTCTGTAAAGGGAGAGTCAAGGATCACATGGCAAAAAAAGGGAACACTTCAGCCACTTCAGCAGACACTGAGAATTCGCATATCTTCAAGCATGTGGTAAAAGGATACTGTATTGGTTACGGTGCTTTGCATTCTCCTTCATCCTCTGTAAGTGCTGCTGGTGACATTTGAGACTCCAGGGGTTGTGTTTGATCTGTGACACCACATTGCCTTTTTCCAGGCTAAAGTAAAGTACCTCTGCCTGCTGTTGCATCTCATCACGATTATAACTGCAGAGCAGAGAACGAAGAAAGACATCAGCTTCAGTGCTACAGAGCTTCATAACAATACACGTCTTCAACATGACTCTTATTTCCGTGAAACAATAAAGGTGCTCTCTTACCTCATAATCTTGTCTTCTTTACGACTGTGTCTACCTCTGTCTTTGCTATAGTTGTCATTCTCAGGGCCCAAAGGGGATTGCTTTTTGTTGCTCCACTTCACCATCTTGCTCTTGGGCTCACAGTCTGTTGAGGGGTCTTTGTTTTCCAGGTCCCCTGATTCGCTGTGGAGGGGGTAGGCGATGAGGCACAAATTCCCTTCCTCATCCTCTTCAAAACTGACTGAAACTACACCTGAGAGAGTGAGTGAGAGAGAGAGAGAGAAATAGAAGGAGAGGTTTTATCTTCATGTTTGTTACTTTTACAAATTCTCACAATTTGAAAAAGCAATTGCACAAAGAAAACTATATGATCCACCATGAGTAAAAGAGATAGAAAATGTAACACTGTAGTAGTTAAAGCATGATAGAGTTTTAAAGTGTCAAATCATAATGATTCAGACACACAGATAAGAATATAGATACTGATATTAAGCAGCAAGTATATCTACATAGTTCATATTTCAAATGCACTACCACATTGTGCTCTGAGGGCTTCAGTTAGTAATAATTAACACAATTTGATAAACTCATGGACTAATGGATGTTTCTGGAAGGCCTTCAGCGGGAAAAAAAGAAACCCAGTGTACTTTGATGCCAATGCTAATTTCTGACATGACCCGCAAAAAGCCACCGGGGTCACCCCCCCCCAAAATAAAACTCCCTACAAGGACCTGCGTATTGCAGGCAGAGTGGGGGAGGTGTTGCACTGAGAATAAACATCACAGCTGCAAAGGCCGAAACAGATCAACCACAGACAGGAAGGAGGGAGGGGATGTGGTCGAAACAGTTCAAGAGGAACTGTTTTAGATCTGGATGTAACATCCAAGTTACATGACACAAAACACGATACCAAAACCAAGCAGCAGTAGGAGTCATTACAAATCAGCCACTGAATTAGAAAATTAAATGACAGTTTATTACAATGACCAAAAAACAAACAACAAAAAACAGCCATGCAAATAACATGGCACTGGATTTGGATGTTAAATGGCAGGCCCCGGGATCATGGGTGCCATCCTTTTACGCAGGCGGAGGCTTGACTTATGTCATGCGCACTGACGTCATCAGTCTGCAGGAAGCCCCGCCTCTGAAGGAATGTGTGCCTCAGCACTGCACTGTCATTACACCACTGCAGCCAGCAAAGGAACTTATGAGTCACTCCGAGTTTCTTTCAATAAAAAGGCTCATAAATTTGTGATAAACGTATATCAAGTGCGCGATTATTGCATCCCAGTTGCGCAAATCGAATGTAGTACAGGAGTAGGGCTAAACTGACTTAGACATTATTATTGCTATCAATATCATTTTATTAAGTACAAACGTTCCTGTCCAATCTTTTTTCAGGTCACTGCCGTGACATTAAATTGCAATATAGTATCCTCTACACAACATAAGTGACCCCTAATTTATAAATTTAATCTACATCTGCTCAAAAGTCTTAATGTTTTAATCCAGTATTCCACTGCAAGATGTCCCTAAATCATCAGATACTGCTGAGACACATTTATCTACAATCGCGGATAAGGAACCTTACATTCCTTTAGAATAACACAGCTCTTTCCCCGTCTCTCATCATAATGTGAAATGTAAGACTGGAAAATGCTAGTGGGGTTGAGCATTTGAAGGCCCCAGACGTCTACTATACTATTAGCTCCTCACATCCCATTCCATATCCAGGACCTTTTTATAGCCCCATGCTGCATGGCCGTGGATTCAGTTACCACACATCACGTCAAAAGATCTCTGCCTGAAGATCTCCGTATCAGCATGTACTAGGTGTAATTGTCTGTAGGGGAAACTGTGAGAGACTGTGGACCTGAATGCAACCAGGGAACATAGCATTCCTGCTTCAGGTCTGTGTGTGTGTGAGTCTTTATGCGTGTCGTTCCCTGAAACCAGACCTGGAAATCTCCTCAAATGACTTGTAAATTATTACTCTGGTGATCTGCCGCAGTTATTTTAGATTTGCCGTGGCCCTCCAATACGCATCTTGAAACTATAGCTGCCTTAAAAGCGTCACACAGTCAAAGACCTCCGGATACTCTGGCTACTCATTCTCTTGGCAGGAAGTCAAGCCATTAGGTTTGACGCTACTTGAAACCCTGCCTTGCACATGAGGGATATAGCCAGAAAACGGATAGCTGTGTCTGCCAAAGGCTCCAACATGACTGACAATGTAACGTGAGTTATTTTGAAGCCAATGCATTCAGCTTATAAATATTCAACATACATTCGTCGTGTTGTTGTGTACACAATGCACTTTAAGGTATTGCAACGGCAAATAAGCGCAAAATTGCATGTAATAGAGGTTTTGTTTTTTGCAATGCAATATTAAAAGCACCCATGAGACTCTTATATAACGCATGCACAGAGGTGAGAAAATGAAAAGATGCATGCTGCTCTAACGGGCAGCTCAATAGTTTATATTTGGGATGCACAGACTCACCTTTATATTGAGGGGTGAACTTCCTCATCTCTGGTGGGAGACTCTTATAGAACTGGTGTTCTCGGGGGATGAGGGGTTTGCAAATTGTCTGTTCCCCAAACCGTAGCACACAAGAGTGGCCCCCCACTTGGTGCACGAACGGCTCAAGCATCACCCCTTTTCCGGGATAAGGAGTCCCTTCCGCCTGCATGAGGGCTTCCAGAGCGGGACTCATCCTCACCCCGCATCGGACAGCTGAGCTGGGGGGGCCCACGTCGTACGGGAGGCAAGAGGCTCGGCCGCTCGTTTGGCTCCCTATCCTCAGGCTGTTTCCTGTTCGCTCACAGGGGGGCGCTGCTGCTCTCCCACTTGACCGAAGCAGTAAAAAACAAAGGGCTGAACAGGAAGGACGACGAAATCCCGTATTCCGATTAGTTTCCTTTCCCGGAGAGCAAATTATAAGGCTCGCCGACTAAGCGGTATGTTCGTTGTGCTTGTACATTTAGTAAAAAAATGATTATAAAGCTCCTACAAGCTGCCTGAAGAAATTCAAGCAGCGTAAGCAGCGACCACACTCGTCGCCTCCTTTTACCGAAACTGACAGCTGGGCTGATCCGCCTGCTAGAAAACAGCAGAAGCAGTGAGCAAACCCCACCCCTCTTCCAAAATCACCCAATCAGAAACACGCAGCTGTCGCTGGGAGGAGACAAGATACCTAGGAGAGGATCAAGCAAACAAAGAGGAAGGAGAGAAAACATGGGGGAGGGTAGAACATAAAAAATGCTTCATACAAAGCAAAACAGTGGAGATTTTTTTTTAAGTTTGCTTGAAGGTTTCATCGATGTTTTTGCTTTAGAAATCGGCTACAGTTTTCAAGTCCTGTTATTTTAATTTGCACCAAACATAAGCAGTGAATTTAACACCAAAGCAAGCAGGAAATCCAAATTGTTCTTACACTATACCTCTTTGATTATTTTTTCTTTTTGGGGGGACTTTTTCACATCCCATTGATCAGGGCAAAGGTGTGAAAGGTGTATGAGTGAAATACACAACAAATGAGATGGGTATGAAATCTAGATGTTGCTTGTGTTAATGTCATAAGGGAAGGTGGCTCAGGTGGCTTCACATAAAAAAAGCTCTTATCTTTTTTAGATGAGAATGAGAGCGTTTGCCTTAAAGCAGGAGCTCAAGAAGTTAATAACTACTGCCTCATATGGAACAGATCATACAGATCACTTCCTTGTTTACAACTTTCAACTGCACATACCATCCATTAACATGCATGGGTCGTGTGAGGGCTGAAATGTGTGTTGCCAAAACAACATAAGTTCTTATAAATTACCTCAGAAGTACAGTCTTTAAGTTTATACTTAGATGAACACTGGGCTGGCAACGTGAGACCCAAGTTCAGACCTAAAATAGAGATGCACTGAAAGAAAGACACACACAGTGTCATCAGTCATCAGGGATGACCATGTTTCATTAGGTACCAATAACAAAATGGCACACAATCCAGGAAGCCCAGTTTGCATATAGCACATTTATCTGTCACTCTGCATCTCCCCAGTGCAATTTCAGGGAAAGTTGTTTATCCAAATCACGTGCCAAAAAGCCTTTTGCCAGCTCTCTTGCAAAACCATTTCCTTCCTTTGATTTTACAGAGATAATAATACACACATGAAAACAGCTCTCATGAGCTCAACACCTGGGTTTTGTGTGGCACCCAAGCTGTCTCCAAGCAGTAAACTCAAGTGAATAACTGAGGAGGTACAACTTTTTTTTTAAAGTACTTTAACAGCATCAGAGCCATTTATTTACACTGAATACAAACAAATCATGTTACTGTTGATACAGTTTTCACTATCTTGACAGTGTCCCATCTGTAAAGAACAACATCCTTTTCAATAAAGTGCACATTCCATTAATAATTTCCATTATTCCTTTATGAATTGAACATTTGTCCAAACAGACTCCAGATACAAGAAAGAAGAATGAAAGACCTCTGAAAGAATCTTCTAGTCAAGCTAGCTAATATAACCCGAAAATCCCCTTCAATATCAAAGAGGTCATTGAAAAGCCCCAAAACTTCTTTTTGAGTGTCAGTTAGCCTAATAAGTTTGACTAGTGTACCAGGCCACATCAAGGTGCATGCACTAATCTCTTATGTTCCAGTTCTGTACTGGGATTACACACAAGAGGAAAATATCCCAGAGCCATACAGGGAAGGATTTTAATGGTCAGCACACAGAGAAGGCACCCACTTGTACTTAAAAGCTTGAAATTGTTGAAAGCATTATTTATGAAAGAGGAAGAGACCACCTGGCTTGTTATCACCAGATAGCTCCAAAAGAGGCAGGGTGCAAAAATGGCTTATATTTCTAAGTCACAGTGAAATCAAAAAATACAGTGCTACTAACATTAAATGTACACAATTTTTGAGTTCACAAATCTACATAACAGTTGTGATATTACAGCAGATCCAGTCTGAGGATACAACAAATCGTGTGGGTATTTAAACATAATGAGCTGTCAGCTTTCCAACGTAGTCTCCTTAGCCACAAATGATGGATCGGTGTTATGTCAGCTTAGCATGGATCCATGTCTCTGGAAAAGAGTGCTTGGTTGTGCCACGGGACCCGCAATCCAGCTGTGAATCAGAGCAGTGATTCAATTTCCTTGAACCTCTCTTCATATATGCACACCACATAATGCTCAAAACCCAGGAATCACTGCAAACTCTGTCCACCATAGATGCAGCAGAAAACTCACTGAACAAAGGCATAAGTATCTTAACCAATGAAAAACAAAAATGGTCTGTTTTAATGCAACAACTTTTAAATTCAGTACTACTTATAAATGGATCGGTCTGATATTAGTGGCAGGTTCTTAGTGCCATGGTAATACATGTTTACATATAAGCAGTCAAGCAAATTAGTGGTTAACACTGTTACCTGACAGCAAGAAATTCCTGGATTCTTGCTGTTTGGATTTTGCATGTCCTCCCTGAAACTGCGTGGGTTCTCTCATGTACTCTTGCTTCCTCCCACACTCCAATGCATGGGGTTAGGTTAACTGGTGGTTCTCAGTTCGCCATAGATGTTGATGTGAAAGTCAGTGGTTGTCTGCTTCTCTGTCTGTGTTAGCTCTGCAACAGATTGGTGATGTGTCCGGGGTGCTTACTGTCTCTCAGCCTATGGCAGCTGAGATTGGGCCCAGCACACCCGTGAAAATCAAAGAAAATGGGTTAATGGATGAATATGGATGGATGGATGGATGGATGGGTGGGTGGGTGGGTGGGTGGATCGAGCCTATATCAATAGAAATAGTGGATTTATTCAGAGCAATGCAACTTTCAAAGGGTCATAATCAGGTCATAATCAAACCATAATCAGCTCAACTTATAACAGAGAATACACGTACAGCTGAAGGTAGCTACATCTAGAAAATGTGACCTATCTTGTTTTTCCATAGCAAGCTTAGGAAACACTATCCATCTACAATTGTCTACAATAAACCCAGTTTGTTTAATATACTATTCTTTTGTATTCTTACTCAAACTGATGCCAGTCATTTCTTTAAATGGCACTGGTTGGTCACTGGACAGCTACAGTTTAATAATGCAAATGGGCCATAGTTAAAGTAATTTAACTTAAGGAAGTAAAAGCTTAAACAAAATCAGTATGCCACACTGCAGCCTACACTGTGGATGAAAATGAGTGCCATGAAGCTATGCCTTCAGATGAATTTCTTGGGGACATCACAACAGTATTATGCTCCTAATTTGACTTGGTATTTTCCAGTCAGTCTGTAAGGCCTTTTAATCATTCCTGCTCTCGTGAGGAAGTGACACATGGGTGTGCAGGGGAGCTTACCAGCTCTGCCCTGTGTGCTGATAGTGATGAATCCTGTTGGAACTCTGACAGCTAATGCAAAGTCAAGGACAAGCTTGTTTATTCCTGCACTCCCCACTGCCACCCACAATCCTCATATAACTCCTTCAGTCATTCCCTTTGTCTAGAATGGAAAAAAGGCGCTAAAAATAAAATCAAAGCACCTCTTTGTCAGCTTGTGTGGATCTGTCAATATAATTAATAGCACAGATAATATATATATACAAATGCACAAGTTCCTGGATGGTGATTCCTGGTTAAGAGTAAATAAAATCATAAAGTGTGACACAAGGCAATATTCAGTCACTGAGTCAATAATTCATTGGAATGATAAGAGTTTCTCTGCTGTTGGTGTGTATTTCCTTTTTAAAACTAAAAGATAAGGAAATACAATAAACTCTCCTAAGTATATAAGAAAAACAATCTTTGGCATGGTGCTTAAATAAGGACAGAAAGTAATATGTGGCCAAAAAAAGTTAGGCTTTACACAGACTGATAGTACTGGGGGTGGAAAAAGGCTTATGTAAATAGTATCTTCTGCCAGTGGTTCTCAGGGGTAAGTTCATTTTAATCATCAGAAATGGTCACAAGAACAACAAAAATGAGACTACACTGAATCAAAATGCCAATGATACAAAATCTGAGCTGGCAATGGCCTTGTGTCGATATGACATGTGGTTGCTCAAACTGTAGCGGGCACCTAAGCAACCTGACGGATTTATCAGCATTATCTTCAAATACACTAACACATTCCTCAAGTACATTCCCAGAGCTACATGGAGCCCATTAGACCAAAGCGCAGTCACGTCCTACAGTGGGATGACAAAAGGGGAGAGGCGGTCTGCATAGTTTATCCCCATAAAAGTTCATGTTGCTGATGTCCTCCTCACTGATGATGTTAATGAGCAACATGGACATTCAGTTTTAGAAGTTGGAGGCCACAAATCATTGTGCTTCTGAGTGCTGAAGGTGCGTGCGTATGAGTGACAGTTTAAAATATTAACTTATTGCTTCAAAGAAAGCTACTCGGTGCACTGAGCTATGGCAGCAAAATCCTTTTTAAACTGGTGGAGACAAATGCATGCATTCACCAGATGCCTTGACATCAGATAATTGCAGTGATTAAAGTTGCTGTGTCCTCATCAAGCTGATGTTGAAGATAATGCTATGCTATGAGACGCAGACTTTCATGAGACAATCAGCTAGAGCGTAACGTCCCCCGCCCCCTACCCCCACACCCACAGGAAACATCTTGTCTATTTCTCTTAAGTATAAGGAAAGGTGTGGACAAGCCTGGAATCTCTTGTAAACATGTCATACGTGAGAAACTTTATGGTCAAACAGATCACTGGTAGTGTCAAAGTTTATGGTTCCATCTTTGTATTTGTCATCACTCACGTGCCTGTTTTGGAAATACTGGGACATGTTTATTGCCTCATTATTATGGCTTAGTTTCTACAGTACATGCAGCACATCAGTGCTCGGCCTGCAACAGCACGTCACCATGGGAACAGTTTGGAAGGGATGGTGCCCAGAGAATGGAGTAATTTAGGAGAAGATGCAGATTGTTTTTCCAAAGTAGAAGTACTAGTTTTTAAAAGAGAAATTTAAAGGTGTAATTGAAAAGTCAAATAAGGAGTTCACGTTGGACTCACTTATTAATATACATGAACACATAGGACACGTCGACGTCAGGCCCCTTTCGACATCTGTCTGGTGATCTGTTATAGCTCAGCTGACACATTTTTCTCATGTATAAACTGCCAACCAAGCCACTGCCAGTACCACCCCTCCTCCCCTACACAACCTTACCCTTGACTCCTAACCTCCAGTAAACAACTACAAGTTAGATTTATACTAACACTGTACACTGATACTAGCTCCTCAAGACCTGGAAAAGAAATTAGGTCAGATTTTTATGCTCCTTGTCCAGGATCCAGGTGGCCAGGTTCTGTCTGCAAGTGGGCTTTGGGTACAAGCCAAGCGGCTGCACCAAGTCTGTTTCACATGATCTGACCCAGACAGTCGCCAGTAGCCCGGCTCCCTCCAGCCCGTGCCCCACATCCTGACTGGCCAACCATCGCATTGAATTTTCGCTAAAGTTAAAGGAAAGTATGTGTCAGTCTCGGACAAATGGACCAGAATGAATCAGCGCTTGGAGGGAATTATTGAACATCTATAGCTAGGGCAACCTATCACATTTAACACATCCTATCCAGTGCTGCATAAACCCTTCATCATCCCATAAATCTGCTCTGCACTCACTGCCACCAGTGTTCATTTTGCAGCTTTGTGAAACATGAAATATATGTGTTGATGATGATTTTCTGATGATAAAGGTGCAATATTTTTATCTCTATTTTTTATTTTGCACATTCTCTTACTTTTTTCCTTTTTATACCCAGTCACTGGAAAACATTATGGATATTTTTTGTGTCTGAACCCCCCCCCAATATACTTTCATACATAAGATTACAAAGCATCCTATCAACACAGCAATCCTCGATGTTTTACTGCTCACTGTATCTGCACTCCAAATCAATGTCAACACCTCCACGATTTAGGAGCATGCTGCATGGCTCATGGTTTCTGATGCACATGCAAAGTCTGATGCACGTGCACAAACACACACACATGCACACAGAGATGCACACAAACAATCACAAAGTATACTTCACTGAAAAACAACAAATCAACTCCTCTTGATGCTAATCGCCAACATGTACATTCAGTACAAGCACTGTGGTCATAAGTTTAAAGCCACCATGCTTCCCAGTGCTGTAAACAGGACAAGTGCAAAACAAAACAAAACCACACACTGTCCACACTTAATTTGATTTTGTGCTGGTAAAAAAAACTTATTCAGCAGATAAGCAAAGTAATGGGTACTTCTTTGTTTTCATGAAATGCAATTTGAACCTCTATGCATGTTCTATTTTGCTTTCTCAAAACAGCAGCGGAGAGTCATAAATATTAACTGCCCTTGACTTCCAACTAAAATCTGGTCTCATGAATGCATTCTTTGAGGTTTACTATGACGCTGAGCGAAGTTTCCAACCACGCAAATTAGTCCAAATGATATTATCTGTCTTAAACTGTGCAAACTTGCAGGACTTGTTGTGCTGGGCTCTTCCTGTACCTAACTGTACATTAACAAGTTCCATATGACCCAAGTATGCTGAGGCTGAGTGAAGGAAAAAAAAAGCTTCTTAAAAACACCCCCTCGCTCCTCCAGTTCTACACGTGTTACGCAAGATGTCACGTGGCTTAGAACCATCAAAATGTAGAACCATAATATTTTGATTTTCATGCACACACACGTGCACACTCAAACACATGAGGCATGATTAGTCTGAGCTCTGACTTGTGCACGCTGAAGAGACAGCCCCAAACCAAACAGTGCAGGGATACAATTACCATTCAAGGGCTTTCATGAAACTCAAGTTTATTAGGGCACATGGAAATAACTCTTAGTTCAAACTGGAGAGGCATGACTAACTTTTTTCTAGTGGTGGTGAAAAGTGAATTCATAATTGTTTTTCAACTTCAAAAGCCATGTACATGAGTGCTCCTGCCGTGTGCAGTGGCCTCCTCACTACTCTGTGGTGTATACCAGTTTTCTTTTTCCAGGAAAAATGGGGTAAACATCATCTGTTAAAAGTCAAATTCAAGACTCCTCCCACTTGGCTGCACAGAGTAAGGTTTTTGTTTTTATTCTGCAGATATAAGGGCTTCTGGAGTTCCCTTGCATACCAGTGGTGTCTGAGCTTGTGCGAGTGTGTGTATGTCTCTGTGTGGCACATGTGTGCATGCCTCTGGGTTTGTGTGCATGTGCAGCTGTACGTGTTTGAGAGGGAAGGAGTGAATATAGGTCCTGTCTTCTCGTGCTGTGTTATGTAACAGTCCAGTAAATTCAATCTGTCTGTATCTGAACCCCATGACATTATATTGATACAAAGTGCAGGCTGTCCAGAGGTGGCAGCTCTACGAATTCAAAAACACAGCCATGCTGTTGCAACTAATTTCAGACTTACCATTAAACTGCCTAACCTCTAATTCGTATATGCTGCCCCTGTCAATTCTGACAGTTCAAGCTGGGAGGAGTGTTGAGCATGACTTTGAGCGCATAATGTTTACCTCATTTTTCCTGGAAAAAGAAAGTACATATAGTGGTGAGGACTCGCGTACAGAACCTTTGCACTTTCATTTTTCACCACCTCCAAAAAAAGCAAAAACAGGATTTTATTTTTCACTGCATTAAGAAAAGTTTGGACAGCAAGCAGCCTTTGACAATGATGCAAGTCAAATGCATGGCCTCATGTATCAATCCAGTTAAATGTCTTTAGAACTGCGAACTTTGAAAGAATGTGAACCTCCAGAAGTTATCCAACTCCCTAGAAACTAGGAAATAGTTCAATATTTTGGTGGGAAGTCCTTAAAGGGAGATGCGTCTTACAGGGAGCTAAAATGTTTCGTTTTAGCTCAAAACAGAGAATTAACTGCAGGGCAAAAAAAGATGATTTTGAGATTCAGAAAGAGATCGTGATGTAGCAGGTTAAGTTCATCAGTCAGCATAAAGGTTTGCTTACATGCCCTATTTTCCCATTTATGTATTCAGTTCTGAATTAAATTTGAAATTTACTCAGTCATGTGATGTACTATAAAACTCTCGATGTTTAGTTAGTGACCTAGCCAGTTTGTACTTCAAAACTGAAGACTGAGTAGCCTGACGACTGTGAGAAACCATCAATACTCTATCACATAGAATGGCTTTAAACTAGGCTACTATTGACTTTGGTGCTGCATCTGCTTTTAGTCCTGAGCACTGAAACACACCAATGCAAAAGCTGAGAGTTGATCTGTTTACAGCACAAACCTACAGCCACAAGAAACTGCTCTTTTGCATGAGTCCATAACGAGTTGCTTAAGACATTGTCCAGATGGTGTTGGCTTTGTGGGGCTCACTGCCAATATCGTTCACATCAGCATGTATTTGAAAGTGCCATCACATCCCTACTTACTCTGGTACAAGTTAGAAAAAAAAAGACCAGGGTTCATATGTTCCCAAGGCTGCTGTCAGAAAAGAGTTACTGTGAAGCACTTTGAGAGCATGCATTCCCAAAAGTCCATCTCTGTTCCAAAAACTGAAGTGCAGTTCTTAGTATTATGTTTCTAAGAACTGAATGTTTTTAGTTTCATATCATAGTCTGAGAGTATATCAGAGGAATAAAGTAAAGTAAATGTTATCTGCCACTACAGAGCATTTTGCTTAGACATCTCTAATCCTAATTCCAAAATAGTTGGGACACTGTGTAAAATGTAAAAAACAACAAAATGCAAATCTCTGCAAATGTCATAAAATTTCATTCACAATAGAACATAGAAAACATATAAAATCTTTAAACTGATAAAAGTTTGAATGTGATGACAGCAACGCTTCTTAAAAATGTTACATTGGGGCAACAAATGTCTGAAAAGTAGGTGGCACTAAAAAGAAATGGCTGGAGAAACATTTAGCAACTAATTACATTTATTGGTAAGAGTTCAGTAACATGACTGGATATAAAGAGAGCTTCTTAGAGAGACAGAGCTTCTCAGAAGTAAAACTAGGCAGAGGTTTACCAACCTGCATCCACAAATTGTGGAACAATTTCTGAATAATGTAAAAGAGTTTCAAAACGTCATCATCTACAGGATATAATATCAAAAGATTCTGAGAATTTGAAGAAATGTCTGTATGCAAAGGACATGGCCTTGGCGTTTTGGCCTGCATTAAAAACAGGTATGGTTCTGTCATCAAAAGCACTTCATGGTCTAAGGAAAACTTCTAACACTGGAAATCGATGTCTGTGAACACAGTCTACTGTGCCATCTACAAATTCAGGTCAAAGCTATATCATCAACAGAAATGTTGTTGTCTTCTCCGGGCCAACGTTCATTTAAAATGCACTGTCTGTTCTGTCAGACAAAGCAAACTTTAAAATCATTTTTCATAAAAACACTGCATATTGCTTCATTACAACAACATAGCTTCACAGTGGTGTTGAAGGCCACACCTTTTAGCAACTGAAACATCTGGCACATCATTATATTAAAAATATGAAAAAGAGGACCCAGGGCCTCAGACAAGAATTCCTCATTTCTCTGCCAAAATTGTTAGCACACATGCTACACAGATGCTACACAGTGGTAAACATTTCCAGTTTATCTAACAAGCAGCAAAATGTTCCTCCAGCTTTTTCTTCGTAGAACCTAGACTTGTAGTCAAGACTGCCTAAACCAAGACCAAGACAATACCAAAACCAGAGGGTATCGAGACCAAGACAAGACCAAGACCAAGACCATGACAGACCGAGTCAAGACCAAGACAAATTTGAGACAAGACCGAGACAAAAAAGTCTTTAAACTGCAGCCAAATGCTGCTTCGTTCGTGTCAGGCATATTTATGTGTTTTTGCGTTGCACTCGCACAGCCCTCCTCACCACTGTCTACTGTCTCACTCACTTACTGAGAGGACAGACACGTGCTGTCGCGTCTCTCACCTTCTCTGTTTTTCACATAATGATATTATCCTATATCCCCGCATGCGATTGGCCACAATATGGAGGGATTGGAGCATAGCTGAGCCACTGTGTGAGAACTGAGCAGCGAAAGGAAATTAAATGAGGAGCCGGCTCTTGCTCAATGCGAGTCGACTCTTCTGATTCACTACAAAGCACTCTCTAAGCACAGCTCTTAGAGCTGAAGCTTTTGCGCACGACACATTATCGAACGTCATGTCATAGATACTGTTGACTCCAAATCTCCCGACCACTATGTCAATCTGAGACAGCAAGACCGAGACATCGAGACCAAGACAAGACCGAGACCAAAGTTTGTCGAGACCAAGACAAGACCAAGACCACGTAAAAGTGGTCTCGAAACCGGTCTCAAGACCAAGACCGGTCTCGAGACATCCAACTCTAGTAGAACCACTTACTGTTCCAGCCCTCTGTTATCCCAACCCAACTTTATGGAGATGTGTTGGAGCCATCAAATAAAAATGTTTGTTCTTTTTAAGTTTAAACATATTTATGATTTTATGTTCTATTGTGAAAAGAAATGGCTGCATGAGTTTTGCAGATCAGTGCATTCTGTTTTTAGAACAGCCAATTGCATTTCAGATCTCAATGTAAGTTACATGCACTTAGTAACTTAACTCGAGCTCTTTGCAACATGAATTAGTTTTGTGGAGTGTTACTCTTTCATTTTCAATATTAAACGGTCAGAGCCTACTTTATAACACACTGATTTTAGTTGAAGAAGTAACCCCATGATAGAAGTAAACCTGCAGATTTCAGAGGTATATGTACTGCTGTGTCCTGCAGCAGCATCACACAAAGTTAGATTTCTCTGAACATCCCTGAAAGTGCTGACTCAAAAGCAGTATTTGACTTCCCTGAAGTGCGAGTCACTCTTGAAACAAATTGAAACAGGCCAAAAACAGAACTTTGATAAAGGAGAGTGAGTGGCACTTAGGACTTAGCCTCATTGCAAATAGTGGTATCTAAAAAAAGTGGACTGAATGAGAGCTGGCACAACACACATTTTGTATTCACGTGTCACAGTCCTCCCCTATTTTCTAACTACTTGCCAGCCCATCTGCAGTCTGCATGTTGTTGCTCAATAACACATTAGGTTAGTTACTCTGAATCAATCTGTATGCTACAGTGATTGTTCTGCAACACTGCAGTGGCTTTTTTCTGGCCCTGTGTTTTAATGTCACGTTGATATCTAGCCACAGTGAATTGTTCTGTTCATAACTTTAATGGACAGAATACACAGGTGTAGATAAGTGCTCAGTGGTCCTGGGATCAAGTCATTGCTTTATGTAGATGATGTCGTCCTGTTGGCTTCATTGACTGATGACCTTTAGCTTGGGATGGGCTGTTTTCTTTTCAGGCTGCTGCAGCATCTGTAATCTGGGTATCTCTTAGCTCCTGAGCACTTACATATCACTCTAATTGAGGTAAAAACCGAGCCACTGATAAACTTGTGTTTCCAACCTGGTGCACAAGTTACAAAAATCAACAAGCTAATACAACACCAAAGCACAGTGGGTGTCAATGATGTCATTTTTGGTGCATAGCACTGTTCACAAGGGTGAAAACATCAAGTGCTATGAGTATGCATATTCAAAGTGTGGAAATAAGTGATAATAAATAATATAATGAGTTCAACTTACAATCTAAATCAATCTAACAATCTAAAGAAACAGCTGAGAAACAAAGTCCCTGACATTTATCAGTCAAAGAGTTACAAAGACATTTCTAAGGTTTTGGGCCTTTGGTGAATCACAGCGACAACCATTATCCAGAAACATAAAACAAAACTTGGAACAGTGGTGTACTTTACCAGCAGTGAACAGCCCACAAACTTTACTCCAAGTGCATGGACAACTCATTCAGGAGGTTGCCAAAGAACCCAGAACAACATCTAAAGAACTACAAACCTCACTAAAAGGGAACCCCGGCTAATACCACATATATGTTATTGAAAGCACAGTGCATATTTTAGCGCAAACATGTCTTAATAGCCGGGGTTCCCTTTAAGGTCAGAGTTCATGACTGAGCAATAAGAAAGAGATTGGGCAAAAATGGCATCCATGGGAGAGCTCCAAGGAGAAAATCACTGCTGACTAAAAACGACACAAAGCAAGCAAGCCTCTGTCTGATCTGTCGATGTGTGGTAGAGGAACTCTATAGGGGGCTTTGCTGTCTCCATTCCTGTTCACCTTGTACATCTCAGGCCTTCAGTACAACTTTAACCTGGCACACCTACAGCAATACTCGAATGTTTCTATTGTGGTTGGATTTTTATTGTGGTTGGAGCACAAAGCGCTAGTGGATGATTTTGTGTAGTGGTCTGGGGGGACTCATCTGCTTCTGAGTATGAATAAGGCCAGAGAGAGATGGTGATGACCTGTGTCTTTTATGGCACAGGATGTTGATGTGGTGCACACTGACAACAACTGGAAGACCAACACGGAGGGTGTGTAAGCCCTATTTCCTAAGGAAGCTGAGATCCTCCAACGTGTGCAGCAAAGGGATGATTGAGATCGACTCAACTGAGATCAACTGTTTTTCCATAACAATCCAGCACTGTCTAACGTGCATGGTTGTCGCCATAGCAATGCATCCCAGTGTCTCATGACGTAATTAATATGCAACATGAACACTACAAAAAAGGTGGAGGTCACGGCAAGAGTATACCTGCTGCTTGGTGTGTGGCTTTTCGTCAGACTCGGAAACCACAGCGTTGTTTTTTATAGTCATTTTCCTCATTGCCAGGTTTCACAAAAGGCGGTTTTAATTTTTGTGAACGAGATGCTCTCATGACTTATCGAGTCGAATAAGCCACCGATTAGCTGACCAGCTAATCGGTGGCACTGAGTCTGACAATGTCACATTTTAGTACCTTCTCAGATCACTTCGAACCCTGCAGGTACTAAAAAAAAACCTGGTACCAGGTATGTGGCGAACTGTGCTGAGTCGATCCGAGTAGGTACTACTGGAAAAGGGGCTATTGTGACATCACTGTTACAGGTCTTTCAAGCAGTCCTAGAAGTGTGCATATAATACCAAATTCGCATATAATTGCAAACATCCTCTCGGCAATTCTCAATGTCAGCAATGCCAATTAAGATCTAGCCTCAGCTCAGTACACTTACCCAATTACAGGACCTTGTTTCCATTTTCATATCTTGAACTTCCATCTGCAAGTTTTGGAGAGTGCAGCAACTCGCAAATTTCTCCCTTCCTTGGTTTCCATGTGTCTTTAATGTGGGCAGAAGAATTGAAGAATCTGCAAGGTAAAATCAAATTTAAATGGTCTCTTGCTGCAATCCCCATTCGCCTCAGTTTATTCATAGCAGTTAGCTATGATTAGTCACTTATCTAGTGCTATTTAGTGATCATCTTAATTTTGTCTGGAATTTTCTCTTGTCAACACTAAAAAACCCACTAAATTTCAGTTCAGTTCAATACTTGCTTCAGCTAGTCACTCCTTGTTAACAAACTTAAATTCCTTGTCTAATCATTCAGCCCAATCAATCCAACAGCCTGATCATTCACATTCATCTAGTGTTAAATCTGCAGCAATTCTAGCTAAAACGATTGCATTTAACCCTCCGGAGCTTCCTCCTCGTAAACCTTCTAAAATTTCAGTAGGGTCATGTTTTGAATTAACTGCACAGATAAATGCCTTTTTAGTTCTAAGGGTCATGAGGTGCATTTCCTTAACCCTAACCTGTATAAGCCCACTACACTGCAATAATTATCACATTAAAGCTTTTAAGTTTTTCACTACCAAGTTATATGAAGTAGTCAATGTTTATCTGCAGATTTCAGTTGAGGGGTCCCAGCAACTTTATCGGGTAGGTCTGGATTCCAGAAGCCTCTGTATATCGCAGCTTCAGCCTGTGTTCATATCCTCGTTTTAATCAGGAACACCTTGTGTCCGTATATCCTGATAGGATGATATGTTTAGCTTTGATTTTTATACCCACATGAGCCATTTGTACAGAAGTTCTTTCAGTTCAGTACAATGAGCCTTACATAATAATAATAATAATGATACTTTTCTCTTAGTCTGAGAAACATCCATTAGGTAAATCTCTCTTGTTGTTCACATGTTGATTATTGGCTTACGGGTCAGTAAGCCAATTCAAGCTTTCACCTCATCTTAGGCCATCTTATTTCTTAGATGATTTTGCATACCATGTGTGCAGTTTCTAGGCATTTTAAGTATCCTAGATAATCTTAATGAGTTAACCATCTATTAAACTTTAGCTTCCTCCCCTGTTTGGCCATCTGACTCTCTTTACTCAAGCCATTGTTTGTCTTCAAATCATTGCCGACAATCATTTTCTCGTGATTATTCATCCTGGCTCTCCAGTGCGACTTCTATTACTTTCTGCCATTAAAGGTTATCTCGGAAGGTTTGCCATACCTGCTCAATATTTTGATTTGTATGTCCTTTTCTATGTCTTCATATTTCTTCTGTCTTCGGGGTTTTAAACATTTAGCACCATGTTTCAGGGGTACTATTGTCAGTAATAGTTAGAAGGAGTAGCCCACCTGAGTTTCTGCTGTTTCCTGTCTTCCACAGGAATTATTCAAGCATGCTTCTTATAAAGTCAAGCTGGCAATATGTGCATTCTAAAGATGGATCCTCGAAACGACCTGAAATTAGAACTAGTAAATCAGTATCTCCATCTCTGCTGTTTCATGGTGAAATTTCAAGTTCAGCCTCAGCAGCTTTACAAGCCTTTCCATCCCATTTATTTATATAATGCCAAATCACTCAAGTCTAAAGCTCTTGGCACATCAGCACATAGCTGGTAGTGGTATCACGGTCTCTGTCTTTTCTCCTGCTTCGCCAACTCTCAGCCTCATTACAGTCTCTGTGATCTATCCTGGCCAATAGTGGCCTTGAGCCTTAATACAGGCTCTTTTTTCGCCTCTTCCTTTAGCAACTCTCAGTCTTATCGCAGGCGCTCTGCTTTCTCTGCCTTATTGCATGTTCTGGCTTTGTCCCAGCCTTCAGTGGCCTTGAACTTTAAACCAGGTTTTCCTTTCTCTCCTGACCTTTGCCAAACTCTCAGGCCTATTGCAGACCTTCTGCTCTTGCTGCTGTTTTTGCAACTCTCAGCCCATTCAAAGACCCTCTGTTGTCAACTGGCCTTCAGCGGCCCTGAGCCTTAGTGCATGCTCTTCTCTTTTCTGTCTTGCAACTTGCAGCCTTTCGCAGGCTCTCTGCACTCTGCTGTACATCAGCTCCAAGCCTATCAAAGACTCTCCCTCTCTGTTATGCATTTTACGCCTTGCCCTGTGCCATGCATTACTGCCAACATTCATGCATTAATTTCCCTGTAGGTAGGATCTTCCTGCCACGATAAGACTGCTTTCTTTTCCTTGGGAGTCCTGGTGGCTAATCTAAGGTTTATATCACTTCCACATTCCCACACTGTCAAGCTGATTGTGACAATCAGCTTGTCACAATCAGTATGCAGAGTGAAGACTGATTGGCCTTCTTGAGGCCAATCAGTCTTCACTTTGCATACTTTAAATCTCACTGCACATTTGTCATTCTTCCTTGCAGACGCTTTGTGGAATCCACCTCCATCCCATCACTGCCTCTCTCTCCTGGATCAGGTTCCATTCAAGTCTCCATCTGAATAATAATATTGCCCATAAGTTAAATATCTAAATAATATCTGTGACTATTTGCAAACAGGCTTGCAATAACAACCTGATGTGATAAGTAACCACTGGACTCATGAGTTCACATTGACTAGAAAAAGTAAAAGAAAAAAAAATCCAAAATCACTTAATGTAGTTTAAGTTTTCATTGAGATACTTATATAACATTGGACTGAAAATCAGCTTGTAGGTTTTTATGGTGACCCTTGTGTTACCATAGGCTGCTGTATTATTGTGTATTTTATATCAGTGGTAATGGTGTGTATAGGACACCTGCAAATGGATTAGATCTGACAGACATGATAAAATGCACGATGCACATTTCCAACAATCTTTGTGAGTAGTCTTAGCATAAATTCTGGGGGCTTGGATTAAATCTGTAGCTAAGTGTTTGTGGGTGCCAGCTCTAAGCTGTAGTGCTAGGGCGCTGCAGTTTTTTTCTGCTTATTCTCAAAGCACGTGATGATTGATGCACGTTTCTGCAGAGGCTGTAGCCAAAGAACTACATTTTCCTATCCCTCCATCCCTCCATCCCTCCATCACCCACTCCCTCAAGGTCTCTCTTCCTCTTTCTGCTGATATACAGGACTCCCTCCTTTATCTCCAAAAGTATTTACATAAATTAACATGATTGTTTAAATAGCTCAAAAATCTACCTCTGTCTTCATATCCCTGTATTTTATTGCATAGTATCAAGGTGAGATAATGATAATAAAAAACAAAACAAAACCTTTTTCTCAGTTTTGCAATGTAATGCATTTCAACATTGTTCATTGCATTGCATCACAGATAACCGAAAGCCCAATTTCTTTCTTTAACTACTGTCACTTATAATATTTTTATCATTGAAAGTGGTAGCATCCTCCTACGATTTATTGCAAAACCCACAGCACGGATTACTTCTTTCAAGCATATTCTATCCCATCCCACCTGCGTCTCCCTCTCCACTGCCACCCCTCGCTCTGCTGCAGTGTGGAATTTTCCAACCAGAGCAAGTGCTGCAGTGCCGAGGCTCAGACTGATGGTGTACAGGAAGATGAAAAGGATAGAGGAGGAGGGCAGGGTGAGCGCTACTTAGCACACATCACAAAAAAACTGAGCCATTGTGAGGATAGATCCATCACCTCACCTCCCTACATGAATTCATTGGAAAAATACCAGACACAGAAGCAGCACTGAAGAGTTGGCGAGCACCCAAAACATAGGATAATAGATGTGAGCATATTGATGTAAATTGAATAATAAGTATAGCAGTATAATTAAAAAAATGCACAAAAATTGTGCATAATATCCTCATATATATGTGAAAGTAGTTGTAGTTTTCTTACTTCTTTTATTTTTTTATTTTTTTTACTTGCTAACAGGGCCTGCATTTTTTTTTGAATGCTTTTACTTCTGGCAAAATAACTCCATATGCATTTGTCACATATGACAAACCGCTCACAGATTTATATTATGTCATAAAATTCAGCATCACTATGCGGCCAGAGGATGTGCGGTAATTCTCAGCACTGGTTAGATTAGTTGTTAGGGACGACGAGTTCCCATCAACTGATCTGACAAACAGCAAACAGTCAGATACTGCAGCATCTTTGGTGTAAACGTGGAGGAGGTGATTGGAAATGTGTTAATGACAATCTGTGACTGTGACAACGATGCAGCAGTGAGCATTTGAGATAACGTGGCAATGTCTGCGACTCCGGGTATTTAGTGGCTAAATCATAAGGGAAAATTTCTGCTGCAGTCTGTTGGGCCAGTGTTAAAATGATGACGTTGTAAAAGGTAATCAGAGTGGGAAACTGTGTGTGGGTGTGTGTGTGTGGCTACTCTTTAGATTATTGCCCTGCGTCACCAGATGTGTAGAGCATGACATCATTTACCCAGTGGACATCTCCAGTAACCTCTGTGGTGACATTCTCATACTTTCTGTCCTGCACACGACGAGGCATGCACTCACCCCAAAACATTAACTCTGTGCAGTTAACCATTAGATGTATCATTCTCTGATGAGAGACATGGCAGCATACAGGATTCCTGGAAAATAAAATCAACTTATAACAAGTGAATAAGCTGTCAGTGCAGAGATATACGCAAAGAAAAATCAAACCTAGAAGATCACGCAAAATTGAATATGCCAAAAATACAGTTATCAAATACCACTAAAGAAAGGTTATAATCAGCAAAATATCATGTTTTCAACCAAATTCAGTCCAGTTGCAATAGACTGCTGTGGTAGTGGGTATTGCTGAGTAAATGTATCTGTAATTTGCTTACACTTTCAATTTCTTTATAATAACGATATCATTTGTATTTTTTTCAAGCAGCCTTTTAAAAAGTCTCCATCTTTCAAAAAAAAATCATAAAGATGCCAAATGAATGCTAATATTAACATGTAAACAGGGTTACGTTTAAATTTGTGCCACTCTGTTGCTTCCCAGCCTTCTATGCCTGCACTGTTACCAGTGCTCACATAAAAGAAAGAAAACACTGACTTGTTTGGTAATGGTGGAGCAGGACTACCCACTTTAAAGCAGACAGTGGATGTTATTGCCAGTTCTACCAGCCTGTTGTCTATAAAAGAAAAAGGCAGCTGATAGTTAACCTTTACAAAAAGCTGAGCATCAGGAGGGGGATAAACATTCCTCACACTGTGGCCTTTATAACCTAATAATGCAACACAGGTAGGTTACACTCATCTACAGAGAGAAAATTGATTTAATATTATTTCTGATTGCAAAGATTTGTAATCTACTTCTTATTAGATGGCATCTTATTCTTATTTTAAGTAAACTAGATTTCAGGGCACAGTGTTGAAAGCTTTGATCCAGTCTGCAGTAGTGTATCCTGCGACATAAACTGGAGCTCAGTGGAATATAAAACCAGTCCATATTGGATTAGAAATGTCAAGGCAACTATTTGGCAAACAGCTAAGCTTGCATCACATTAACTGAAAGTTAATTAATAAAGTTTGACATACATGAGATCTATCCAGGAAACAAATACGCACCAGTGCGGATATGTATGTATGTATGTTTGAGAAAAACCAGCCACTCCCCCTGAGTCATCCTATCATTTGCTGCTCTTTTTCTGTCACTTTCTGATGCCAAAGGAAACTGGACCCAGTGAGCCTCAGTGACAGGAGAAGTTTTATGAGAATCCTGAGAGGTTTGGGACCTGGGCCAGTCTAGGCCACTGCCACAAATGCCAATCATCTGTCCTTGTATGTAAAAAGTCTGGGACACTGTCAAAACAACCACAAAAGAATGGAAGAGTGGAATGAAACTCTAGTTTAATAAGTAAGCAGTAAGAAACTCACATGTTAATTCATACTAACTTAAGAACAAATCCCTATGTTAGCCCTTTACATACACGGCATAAACCATCATTGACATCACCATCTCCTCTAAGCTTTTAATATTATAAAGTGTATTCTTTTCAGTGATGGCTCTACAGCAATGTTATCTTAAGCCCTAGCCTATGTACAGTCCTTTCAGCCTGTCTGACTCAATTTGTCCCATGTAATAATCGCAGGGTTGCATAACACTGACCCGCAAGCCCATCATCACAACTACGAGCGGTAAATCCCAGAGATCAAGAAAGGGTCCAGACAAAAGGAGGACAAAAAGAACAATGAAGAGATAGGATGAAACAGAAGAAGTCATGGATGTAAAGCCGTTTGACTGGCAGGCAGCAAAGGGCATTTGGCTCTATTCCCTGAGCACACAGACAGCTGAGAACATTGTGCTCAGACGAAGGGCACTGCCAGAAAAGATAGCAGCTTACACTGTGAAAACAAATGTCAACACAAACTCTCAGTGAACAGCGTTCCCAGTTACCATTTGCTGTCAGGAACACTAAAGTGACAAGGCTTAAGGAAATAAGTCAAGTGGTAATTATGCCGACAGGTAATGCACTGCTGGGATAATGAAATGAGCTGCTTGAGGAGTCAAGAGATTCTCTAAGCTAATCCGTATTTCCCACCTATTCTCCCTGATTGGGTGCATAGTCTTCATAAAAAGCTCTGCCAAAAAAAGCGCTGGGAACTGGGACAGGTTCTCCCAAGGTGTAAGAAAAAGTATGTGAGAAAAATTAGAAATGAGATGGAAAGTTTTACTAAAGCTTCACATGAAGGAATGAAAGACTGGTAAATTAGTGGCTGTGCAGGAGAACATTTTCTGTTAATGAGAACAGCTTAAATATAGCAGCAGAGGAAGAGGAAGTTGAGACAGAATCCCCCAGAGTTTCCAGTCAGCATGTTTTTCATCCGTGGTCCTGATGATGAACTTACGTATATGTCCACAGTATACCATGTTAGACTTGGAGCAGGACATGGGGATCTTGCACTGATTTGTGTTATGAACGTAACAAATGATCCACATGCAATAATTTTCAGTAGCCCTAACACAATCTCTGTGCCTGTGTTCACTAAATAAAGGATCTGAATGGAGGTGCAGATTTGTAGCACAAACAGAGATTAAGACTGTCGGGGTCATTTTATGCTGTCAAAAATTCCAATCCATTACATCATAACTGCTTTTTAGATAGTTAAATAATGTCTGAAGCCCTTGCCAACGACGCCTCTCTGATGTGAGAAAGTAGCAATTTCAGTAGCTTTCCACTGCAGGCAGAGATTTATCAAATGTGTGGAGGTGAGAAAGTGAGAGTGGTTTGGCTTTTTATCTACATCTTCATTCTGTTTATGCCACTCCTTCCTCTCATTGAGCACACTCAGACCCACATAAGCCAGTGAGTGCTACTCAGACCTTCTCTTACATAAGTGAGATGTCAGGTTTTCAGCCCGTAGTCAACACCCAGCTTTGTTTTGCTTTAATCATGTCAAGACACTTAAGCCAAGCTTGTTGCATTTAATTATTTTATTCATATAAATGTCTTTGAAGTGTTGATGTTTTTTTTCCATGGGTGTGAGTGATTATCCCGTCTAAGTAGAACTTAGCTGACGAGGAAATTTCAGAAGTATCACCACAAGGAGCAAATGTAAGCACAAGCCAAGGGTCAGGAATACTGCTAACATGCCTCCACAGAGATCCTTTGCCTTACATAACGTCCAGTGAATGTTAGTGCTGCACAGTTTGTGACAGATGCACTGAGAAAGATCCTTGATTTTTTTTTTCTTCACAGCCTTGGCTTAGAAAAGAAGAATGAAAATAGCGCTCTGGCAGTGGCTCAGTAATTTTCTGTTCTTTCTACTATGGAGCAATGGAGGATGAGAGATTTTGTGAATAGAATAATTATGTGTAAGACATGTCAGACTGCCTAAATCTAAATACCTGAAGATGATTCTTATGAGAGGGGACTAAAATTAAGAGTAGTTCTAATGGTTATCATACTATATACACAGACAAAAGCGTTTTACAGCAATATTCCATCACATTACATACCTGATGCTAATCCAGACTGGAAGTTATTTCACTTGTCAGCTCCTCTCTCATTGTTCTTAAATAAAGGCATTTTACTGGGACATGCTTTTAACAGAGAAATTTGTTTTTCCATCACCTCCAGCGTAATGCTAACTACTGTTAGCTTGCCTGCAAACACAGATGAATTGCCAGCTGCCTAGAATCACAAAACTAGTTTCAGCTAATTCTCCGAATGGATGGTGTTACATGTTAATTAGCTTCTAACTGGCTTCTTTGTGCAAAATATTTTAAAGTTACATAGTAACCAATGAAAGATTCACACTTTTCATTGCTCAGTAGCTACCCCTCAGCATGCTTACTTGCTAACAGCTTCTGTGCGATGGTCTGGCACTGATCCTGCTTGATAACAGTAATGCTAACAAGATATCTAATATGAAACCTGATCAGTTTTTCTTTTTTGTATCGATATGCAGTATATGTCGGTGGTTTTTTTGTATGCTGTATATGCTGGTTGTTCATTGACCTAAGCTAACATTAGTTTGAAACACTGTTGCAAGGCAGTAAACAAGAGCTAGATAGACATATATCTGTCAAGTCTGTAGATCTCTTTAAAGACATATGCAAATGTTCAGTTTTGTATGTCTGAGTTCTTTCATAATAATTAAATTAAATATACAATTGTTGGAGCCAATCCAACTAAAACTATAAATTTGTCTGTTTCATCTACCCACCCTGTGACAAGAAAAGCTCAGAATATATTTATAGCGAGCTTAAAATTACAACTCTATGCCCTGGGTACTTTTTTTTTGGAGTTGTACTGTAGCTGTAATGGTACAGATGTTTGGTGATATTGCATGTCATTGTGTGCCAGGACTCCTCAGGGAGTACGTGTTTCATTTGTTCATCCTAACCCCTTCACTGTGTGTCCTGAGATCCTGGAATGTGGTAATGCAACACTACACAATCTCTTTGTGTAGACTCAACCAGCTGCTTAACACTTCAGGGCACCTTACACAGTTAACGATCCTGTGTAGGACAACGTGTGTTTCTGCCAGTGAGTGGAAGATAAAATGAGTTCAGAGAGATAATTATACCAACCCCATGGGCTCTTTTGATGCTCTCAAGAGAAACTGTAAGAATAGAATAGAATGATCTCATCACAACCTCGACCTCATTTATTTTCCATCACGTGCGAAAGACGAGAGGACCTCGAGGGTGTTACAATTATCCCACTACTCGGGGTGCCCGTGCTGTCAAGTAGTGATCTTAGCACCAATCTACTTTCAAAGAGACTGGATCGACGTGTAGTCTGCAGTCATCACAGTTGGAATATATTGTGAAGGAGATTAATTTCACTGGATGGAAGTTCTATGGAGGACATTCTCTTAACCTATAATACACGTACAACATCTAATAATGTTTACTGCAAGAAGAAGTATAAATGAAATATTCGGACTCGACCTAATATTGCCAACTTGTGTAGTTTCTTTTTTTGTGTTTAATGAGCCAGGCTTAGCAAACTCCCAGCCAAGTGTCTGCTCCTTTCCCTGCCTCTAGAAAATGTCTGATCTGTGTAAACAGCGGGAAGGGCCGGATTACGCACGACATTAGGTCTACATAAATGCATGTAGAGAGAGGGATGATTGGTAGGCTTGCGAAGATGCGGTTGCTTCACCTGGTGTTTAGAAAAGCTTGCTTCTGCTGAGCTGACAGTCCTGCCACACTGTGACCCAGCAAAGACAATGCCAAATGATGGCCCTGACTCCCTGATGGCCGGAGGTTTTTAAGAGATGACATCCCTGTCTCTGCAAATCCTGCAAACATCACAGTGGGAGCATCATTGGGGTGCGATTATACCAGATTCCCTATCATCAGAGGACTTATAGGAATAATCACCTTGCTGTCAGATGATATATGAGGGTTTTGAATATAATTTTCTTTTTGCTGGAGTCAGGGCTGAGTAAGACTATCTTACAAAGACATGCACATGTGCCAACGCCCTTGATGTGTTTCCTCCCGATCTGAGCAACAGGGCACAGGTAGAGAAGAACACGTCGATCACGACAGCAGTAACCCCCAGAGCATTGCAACACTAATTGTGGAAGCACTCCTTTAATGTTCATTCCCATTCTATAAATAAAGATTTTCCAATGCACTAGTCAATGGGAATTCTTACCCTGATATAGAAGAGTCACTCCCGCTGTGGTATGTGTCTCACTGGATTGCATTACACTGTTTTCCATCAACAGCTAAGAGAACGGTGAGAAAAGGGGACAACCTGTAAATAATAACATCAAAGGACACCTCCGTACAGTCAAAACAGACACAAAGTTACCTCATACTTATATTTGCTCTGCAAACATGCATGGCAGGAGTTTGACCTAATGTTCTGTACCTTTCTAGTTTTAGCTCAAGGTTTGTCTATGGCATTCCTACAATTGACATTTTTTTAAGATGAATTACATCTAAGTCAGAAAAACGATAGAAAGCAAAGGAAATTAAAAAATAAAGACAAGGACGCCTTCTTTTTGTTTCATCTGATAGATATTGCTTCTGTTTTGTTTTAAGAAGAATACACTTACATGTCAAATATAACAACAGCTTTCACTCTGTTGACCTTTAATACAAGTCTGTTATGGAAACAATCAGTGGACTTTCTGTTTTTTCCCTGATATGCTTGGAAATATAAAGCATGATTACAAACAGGTCTTCTGCTGATACATCGGAAACAGCTGCACTTACCAACAACTATCCCACTTATTTCTTTATTTAGTGTTTTTTTCATTGACAGGGTGTGGTTGAATTGGATGAATGTTACTTTCTAACATCCCTTCTTAGAAAATGAAACATAGAGCAAAATGAAAGGGAGTGTTTACTGCATGCATCGGTGGTCTAGTTTTGTTTTTAGTTTTCCCTTGTGTCTCCAGGTGTTTTCCTTTCCCCCCCTTCATTCTCTGTCTTCCCGTTTCCCAGTCTGTCTGAGTCACCTCTTGTCAGGGTGCCTGTTTCATTATTCATTATTCCCATGACGGGTGTGTGTGTGTGTGTGTGTGTGTGTGTGTGTGTGTGTGTGTGTGTGTGTGTGTGTGTGTGTGTGTGTGTGTGTGTGTGGTGTGTGTGTGTGTGTGTGTGTGTGTGTGTGTGTTGGGGGGGCAGTTTACTCTGTTTTGGGTTTTGATTTTTTTTGTTGTTGCCTGTTTGTGTTTTCTTCTTAAGTCACCCTTTGCACTGAATTTAACACTGAGGTGGAAGATTTCTGTCACAAAGAAATTAACAGGCATGTGATAACTTGAACATACACAAGTTGAAAAATAAATAGATGAACACACATTTAAAAAATGTGTGTCTCTTTAACAATGAACTGCATACATCTCATGTCAGCCCCAAAGGAAACAGCTACCCACAAGGTATTTTCAACAATACCACATAAAAATATACACTACTATTACATTAGAAACACATGATATGGGCCAAAGTGGCTGTTAGATGCCATTAACAACACCCAGATGAGTTTAATGTTTACTTGGCTTGTTTTTTCTCTATATGGAATTGTTACCGTGGCACCATTATAATAGCAGACCCAGGGGTTGAAGTGGGACAATCCAGGCATTCGGTCCCCTTCAAATAATGAGCAATTAATCTGATAGGCAGGTGAATGCATATTTCTGTTCAATTATTCATTTTTGGTGTGATGCAGCCTGGAAGTCACTCCAGTAATGACACGAAGATCATCCTTGCATATGGACTGCGTGGACTCTCGATACGTGCTTTTTTTCTTCTCACCTCTGTGATGCGTTAATGGTGCAGATGTAAAGTTGTGGTCATACTACTTTGGTATATGACCACGAGCATAAACAATTACATTTTTAAATGCAGCTTTTCAAGCAACTCAAAAAATATCAGCAAAGACTCAAACTCTCAAACTTCATTTAACGGGGGAGAAAAAGAAGTTCAATACTGACAGAGATAGAAAGATGTAAGAAAGAAAGGCCACGGGAGGAAGAAGAGAGATTGTTTTCAAAGCAGGTGAAATTTGGTAAACTGGAAATTTAAATCTTACTGTCCTAATTTACTTTAAAGTTTTCAAATCGGATCTATAGACAATGTGTTGCTGTTATGTTATGTTGTGTTTTTGTGAAACTAATTGCAGTATACAAATGGGTAGAAAATATGACGTGATTTGATTCACTCAATGAATTTGACATTTTATGCCAGCCTTACAGTATCTAGGTTGTAAAATCAGCCATGCAGCTCATGAAACATCTGCTTATATCTAGTTGAACTCAGGTAGTTAAATCCACAAAGCACGGGTCAGCTGAAATAAATTACTATTTGACTTTTTTCTAAGTGATCCTTTTCCCCCTGTTGAACGTTACAACCGATCTTAAGGTTCCTCAACCTGCCAAATCCCAGGTGTTAGATAATATGTATTAAAGTCTCAAGGTGGATAAGAAAACCCATCACACAACCTGTTGCTTTTGCTTTTGTTGTGATAATGGCAATTTTGCATTTGTGGTAACATGAAACAGCTGCTGACTATCTGGAGCAGGTGAGACTTGAACAGGTAGAGACAGGAAGTCAGACTGGCTTTTGTGCATTTGGCTCCATGTCTGTAACTAATAGACAGGCCAGTGTCTGTGCTCAATGATAATGTGTTGAAAGTAACAATATCAGTGACTGGCTCTTTTTCAGTGTCTGTTTTTCCACTTTCTCAGAGGTCAGTCTCTGTGTTACTCTGGGTTAGAAGTCTGATTTCTTACCCAGTGACTTTGTCATTTCTCTTTTTTAGAGGATCTGAGGTCTGGAAAGAGGAAGCACACTGTGGGAGTGGACTGGGTAAGTACAGGAAGTTAGCAAAACAAAGCACTCATCCTGTCCTCTGCCTGCAGTGCTGACATTGAAATTCAACACAAATGCTGAGTAAACATTTAGATTTTTTTTTTTTATAGGGGGAAACGCACGAGTGCAGCGAATAAGGATTCCCAACTGCTTTCATTCAGGTCACCTCTGGGCCAGACTTTTAAAAACTGAACACACTCCTTGTCTTTTTCACACAAGACAGTGGAATCAAATCACAATCTAACAGTTTAAGGTGCTGCAGTGTGTTTCGCTTGCCTTTCACTGCTTACTGGGTCATTTCAAAGAAAGTGGCTTATAGTCCAATTTAATGAGTTACCCTGCAGTGACATGTCCAAAGGTCTTCAGTGAGAAAGGCTAAAGCTGAGTCAGAAATTTCTACATAATACAGTACACATCAAGAGTTTATTTTGTTGTTAATATATAATGACTAATCTGACTAACACATCCACAAGCACACAGACACACACTCACACTTCTACCTGACCATAATTGTCCATAAAGGGTTGAAAAGGGGTGAGTTGCACAATTTCTGAGTCATCAGTTTGTTCAGTGTGTTATTAAACTCGCAAAAGATTTGCATCGTTGGTCAATACAACGCTGAGGTAAATATGGGTTAGGATACCACTAAACATGTAGTATATCTTTCTTTTTTTCAGACTGTTCAGGAAGAGCATGGTTTAGCATAAATACCTTCTTTTTTTTTTACCCGGGCACTTCCTTGTTATATAATGCTCTGTTATATAATAACACTAAAGTTAAATGTTAAAACGCAAACCACTTAACTATTTCCCCCAAAATTCATATGATGCCCTTTTTTGTATCTGTATATCAGAAAAGTGTTGACTTAAACTTTTCAGTTCAGTTCACTAGAGTTTTATTTATATAGTGCCAAGTAACAACAACAGTCATCTCAGGGCACTTTATACGGCAAGTTAAAGACCATATAGCATTAGAGAGAAAACACAAACAATTTGATGACCTTCTATCAGCAAGCGCTTGGCAAAAGTGGGAAGGAAAAACTCCCTTTTACCAGAAAAAAACATCTGGCAATACCAGTGTAAACAAACAAATACATTTACACAATCCATAAAGAAAGTCTGATTTTAATAGTTCACATTCACTGTTAACTTTTTGAAAATGGAAAAAACAATCCTGTAAGCTGGTAAACCTGTTACAAAACATGTTCTGCAAATCAAAATCAAGTACAAACATGAACTCCCTTTTTTTCTTCATGAGCACA
>NW_024582538.1:753520-774629 GCF_018398535.1 Haplochromis burtoni | reverse complement strand
CACACACACAAAAAAGCATTCCTATGTCATGTTTACAGAGCACTGGGTTCAGAGTTTTAAGGGAAAAGTGTGTATAAATAAACTAGCAAAGAAACAAAACCAGTTGAAGCTGAAACGGAGGTGAATGAGTTTAGACTTTGATAGAGCCATTTTTACTGTGTACAAAGGTCAAAAACATGTGGTAGATGGAGAGGAGGCAGTGACAGGAAGCAGGTGCCCAGGGTGTGTGTTTACACTTTTTTAAATGTACCAGAAAGGTGAACTCTTTTTTTAGGAAAATAAAGAGAGAGGGGAGACCTACAAATTGTAGGAAAAAAGTAAAGGATTCTGTGTGTAGGATATTGTAGGTTTTCCAAGGATTGCCTGATCCTAAATATATGGACATGGTGACTGTGAGAGCTGTCTTTAAGTGATACCTTCATGCACACAGATTAAAAGCTTTTTATCTGGATCCCATTTGAAAACCCAAAATAAGAAACAGTGAAAATGATAAACAAAAGTGACAGAGATCACTACTGTGTTGAAATACTGAAACAAAAAAAATGAGTGGCAGTAAATTCCAGGTATTTAACGTGTAAAGTGATGTCACAGAAGTCACGTGAGCGACTTTCTTTGCATATAGCTGCTGATAACGGCGCACCTTTATACCCTCGATGAGATAACAGGTCCACAGTGTAAGGAGCTGTGTTGGCATGGTCATATTTCTTCATTGTGCGAGATGAAAGATGAAATATCCAGTTTCAGAAATTTCTGAAGACCACACAGATCCTATAGTTACTGAGGAAAGACTGAACACTTTTAAAACTTTTTACAGACAAGGTAACTGGCTGCACGGAGGTCGGTACATGATCCAAAAAACTAAAAGAAGAAGAAGAAGAAAAAATAGGATGTGTCTATGCACTAAAATCTGTAGACCAAATCTGTAACTTTTTTTAAACTGTCTGTCATGCCATGCTTTTTTTGTTGTTTCTACATTTAGATTGAATTGTACTGCAGAAAAATTCATGATCAGCTTAACCCAAAAATGATTCCCACCTCCTGTTCGTCAAATGAATTGTTCTCCATGCACTGAATGAGTAATGCAGGGATGTGAATATACTATTACATCAATGCATTCCACCAATAGATCCTCAAACACCCTGTACTATGACAAGTTTTATGCCTACCTCTAAAAATATGTCTTTTCTTTCCTTCTTTAGTATCCTGTCTTCATGCTTTGCTGTTGAATGGTTGCATACATAAATTCTACATTACCTTGAAAACAATAAATTGTAAGACAGAAATAAGAGATGCTATAATATATATTCTTTGTAGCTGGCCTTTATAGCTCACACCACGAGAAATTTGAAGAAATTTAAGTAAACTTAGTGCCTAAACTGTTGCTTTAAAGCAGACACATTATTCTACAAACTATCTATATGTAGACAGGATGGATAATATTAATTAAAGTTAAGTACACTGGCTTTTCCAGATTCTGAATATTCCCAGGAATGCTGGAAATGAATTACTGTTAATCAAAACAAGTCTGTTATTTGAATGGAATTATCTTTTTTGGCGATAAGCGCCTGTACGCCCCTTGTTTACTGCTCTTTATGAGTTTGAAACTTGCTAAACTAACTGTTAATTGCTTTGAGCTCTGCAAGTAAACACTATGATGTTGAGTGATTTGATGACCAAGACCGCCCTCTAGTGGAAATATCTGCGAATTGCAGTGCTGCTGATTTGCGTCGATGCCTAAACATTAGATTTCATTTGTCGGTCGACACAGGACAGAACAAACCCATGCAGCTGGCACATGAAAAATGTGTTCAGATACTAAGATCGTACACTTTTATGTTAATTTATAACTTGTTAGTATAATTAAATGCTCTAAAACTACTGAATATTATTCACTTAAAAAATGATCCAAACCATAAAACAATGCATATTTGTGAAACCTAATATGCTTAAAATAAACAATTTAAACATTTTTATAAAGCTGTGTAGGAGTGAATATGGCATGTGACTCTTTTGTATTTTTTATGTCGATGAAATGAAAGTTGTTGCTAATACTTAAATATATGCTATGTCATGTTAGGCAAAACGTTACATGATCCACTTTTAGTGGATGCTCATATTTAAATTAAAGTCCTACTAAATAACGCACTGAATGGTCAAAAAGAGGTAAAAAGCCAACACCACTACTGCCGAAACCCGGGATCGAACCAGGGACCTTTAGATCTTCAGTCTAACGCTCTCCCAACTGAGCTATTTCGGCGGTATGTGCTGCAACGTCGTAAATCTATACCAAATGGTTTTTTACCTATGTGACACGTATGAAGTAAATATGTTTGTATGTGAACTTCGTATTCTCTCCCAACAGCTGATAGTTGACGTAAGTAGATAGAGCCATAAAGCTATCTAGAGGACTCAGGTAACGGTAGAATTTCCCTTCAAGCCGCTAGACGTCATAGTCCTGAGCCACAGGGAGCCATAAAGCAGTACGAAAATAAAGGTTTTAATAATACCGCCACTGCTATTACAAAGACAGTGAAAAGAACGAAAAACGACGGAAAAGTTTCAGATAATGTTGCATTTCAGCTGTGATCAGTTACAATTGTTCCAACGTTTGGACACAAGATGGCGCCATTGGCGACCATAACATGCTGTTCCCGTTCATTATTATTATTATTATTATTATTATTATTATTATTATTATTACTGTTGTTGTTGTTGCTGTTGCTGTTACTGCTATGCTGTCTATGGCTCGTGATAAAAATAGCTTCAAAATAAAACGGATATCCAGCATCGTAATGAGCTTATTCTGTTCATTTTGTTGGTCAAATCACCATAGACTAGATGCATCATCAATTTGGGACTCTACTTCAATCAGGCCAAATAGATTTTTATTTACCTCAGACTGCTCAGCTGGGATGGGGTGGGATTTATATGAAATGAAGGCAATAAAAATAGTACATATTTACTAGGGAAAAAATAAATATATTTAACAAAATAATTGCAGCATATTTTACATTTACTAGCATGCTGTATTCCAATGCTCTGACATAGCACTGGATTATTTTTCTGCAATTTGTCTTTTTTTCTTCTAAAGCCCACATTTCTTCATTCTTAAAGTGCTCCTGATACACATCTTACCAGATATTAATTACATTTACTCTTACACACATTAAAGAAGGCCTTTAGAAAAACTGTGTGAGACTTTGTCATAAAATTGTAGTCTGAAGCAGTATTATGGGACTCCTCTTGGACTAAAGTAGAAAACCATAAAGCCTGCTAATCTTATCGTTCTACACTTCTCTTTTTTTCTAACAGGGTTCTGCAGTGATGCAGTGCTGTCCCTTTATTAGTCATACAATATCACAATGCCAGTTTCTCTGCCTCCCGTCCCCTCTCTGTTTTCCCCCTAATCTCCCCTCCATTCTGCCTCTCATTCTCTCTCAATCTCTCTCTCCCATTTTTGTCCCTCTGTCATCCCTCAAGGTGACTTTCCTTCCTTCACAGACACTGCAGCTGTTCCTCGCTTTTGTTCTTGAAGGCCTGAGTGTGGATAAGAGATGAGAGAGATGCAGACCGGCAGAATAAAGAGAAGGAGAGCCAAAGAAGAAAAAGGAAGTGCGAAAGAGGAGGGGGACTGATGAGATTATCAAGCAGGATGGAGGAATGCACAGTTTTGACTCACTGCTCAAATCAGTAAGGCAACAAACACAAGTGCATGCGTGACGCTCGCAGACCAATTTGTTCTGGTAAAATTAAAAATGAAGTGTCAACATCAAGCGATTGAGCCGCCTTGACAGATGCTTACCTGAATAACAGGTTTCATCTTCATTATTATTGGATATTAGCACAGTTGTCACATCAGAGTGATGCATAGTGAGGGTTCACTACAGTCAGCACTAAATACTGCAAGTATCTGGGACGGAGTTTCTAAATTTAGGAATCAGAGAAACAGGGAGCGGAAACAGGAGATGTCAAAAGGGAGGAACAGCTGGGGAAAAAGAGACAGATTTGGGTAGTGGGGTCCAGAGAAAAAGGGATGGAGGAATTCCCAAGTTGTCCCGATGAATCCAAACAGTTCTCTGTTAAAACTGCAGATAACTGGGTGCAATTATGATAAAGACCAGTCACATTATTCATGTCTTTCTTTCATTTGTCTTAAAAGCTTTTGCTCATAATTAAAGTGACGCAAATGTCATATTTTATTCTTCTCTTTACAGATCACATCCTTGTCAAATGTTAAACAGTCTTGAGATTTGAGAGACATCACTTGAAGTGAAGACTGTTTGACCTTTCAGTATACTTGTCCGCAATAATTCTGAATGATGATCGAGTCTGTCTGTAGCAAAGGTCTTCTTGGTTGTTCGGTTAGAAATCTGTATCATTTCTATATGATCTGCTCGGCTTTGTGTTCACATTTTCCTCTCCTAGCCAAGTACCTCTAACCAATAGAAAGTTTTCTTATATCAAATATTATAAACGGACTACTATTTGTATGGTTAGTTTTGCGACAGAATGGCAGTCTGTCCGACGTGTACCTCGCCTCTCGACCTACGACAGCTGGGATAGGCTCCTTTCCCCCCTACAGCTCTGTTAAGGATAAGCTAAAGAGAATTGATGCATGGATGGATACTACTTGAATGGTGCTTTTCTACCATTTCTGAGCAATCAAAGCGCTTTAGACTACAAGTCACATTGACACAGACATCCCTTAAGTGCTTTCTACCTATCACACTCCCTGTTGATGGATAAAGTAGGGTCATCCCGACTGCACTGACCTTTCAGCTAGTAGACGACCTGCACTACCTGCTGAGCCATAACCACTTTTAAAATGACTTGACGCAGACATGTGGGAAAACAGCTTCTCTAAATTGGCTAATAATAGCAGTTCAATATTTGAGTGTTGACAAAAACAATCACCTTGGACATGATATGAGTATTGAGTGACACAGATGGACTTTGATCACCTTTTTAATACATATGCTGTTCTGCTCTATACAATGACACATATTATAAATCTTATACAATACTAATATTTCTCTATACACATGGTCATAAATGTACAGTACAGTGTACACACATACAGTATTAACACAAATTCACTTACATGTATCTTCTCTTTACAGTAACTTTCCAGCTCACCAAGAGTTTATCACAATGGCTGATTTTCTGTCCGGCAGATGATTGTGGCCAAAGTAAAAGATTTTATTATTATTATTATTATTTGGACTAAAACCTAACTCAGACTCTTTATTATTTACATCCCTGAAAAAATGTACATGAATACACAATAATTACTGCCTTCTGTCTGTCTCACAAATAGTGTAAAAGGGGTGAGGATGAAAGAGGAGATAGCCCAAAGCCCTCCGAAGGAGCACTCCAAGTCTTGAGTCCATACAAAGTTAAAAGTGTAGTCTAACTACTTAGTGGACATAAATCTTTACTTACTGCAACACCCATAATACAACAGTTGATTGAGGGCTGGCTTATTGGTTTTTTTTGTTTGTTTGTTTGTTTCATTTTTTTATTTTTTTTGGTTGTTTTTTTTTTGTCCAACAAGTCTGGGAATTTGACATAAAGCCCTGAGGAGAAAAAGAGACACCAATATTGTGCAACATGTCCAGAACTCAGTCCAGAGGCGGTCTGTCTCTGTGATCATTCAAACCCCTAACCAAAAGCAGTAACTCTGCTAGCCAGAGAAACAAACAGCTAACACAAAGAGGTGTCTCACGTCTGCGGTGATTTCACCATCGTTCTGATCTCTCAAGTTCATCATGCTTGTTAACCTGCTGTGACTTGAGAGCCTTTATTATTGAAGTTTTCAGAAAATATTGCCCTTTAATTATCACTTTAAAAGTGAAGTTGATCCTTTTTCAGCAGTATTTTTAGCAGTTTCCTGCCATTTATACATAGTTACATATTCTCTATATCGTTCACTTTTATGTTCAGCTCCCCCCCCCCCCCCGTTAATCAGAAGATTTCCTTTTACCTTTCTGTTAAACATATGTTGAAAGCCAAAAGGTCTTTGTTCACACTCTCTTTGTTCACATCCTATGGGTCATTGCTTTGCTCGTTTATTGCACATAATCAGTGACACACGCACACATTTCTTCATTTACACAACCACGCAGCTTTTGCAAACGCACATGCATACATGCACACTTGCAAACAAACGCTATCATACAAATATTCTCCATAACTGTGGTCATTAAAGTTCATTTTTCCTTAAAAACAAACAAAAAATAAAAACTCATGCCTTTTAGCTTTTGCTTGCACACATTCTTCTAAAACATGGTGTTTATTGAAAATCAGGTCTAAATCAGTTTTTTGTCTTCTTCATTTTTTGCAGTTTCCTGGTTTAGTATGAGCCTGTAAACTTTGAATCTCAATGCTTGCATTTATCTGCCTTTGATTCTCTATATGCAAACAAGTTTACTCGAAGTTGATACATTGTTGTAAACATACAGCAGGACAATCAGCACCATAAGAATACTAATAACTCAATTAAGGCATGAAAAAAATAAAGCAAAGAACGGGAAACAGAGACTTCCATTAATAATTTCGTTTTTGTCACTGAGAATATCTGTGCAGGTAGATATTGATGTGCTTTCACAGATAATGATTAAATATAGATCAATGTGCAATAATTGGATGAGTGTGTGTGTATCTACCTGTGCATATGTACATGCACATGCAAGTTGAAAGTGCACGCAGGAGCAACACTGTACTGTATGTATTCGCGGTTATCTATCCTTTACCCTACATTTGGGGTGGATGTGAGTATTATTAGCAGTCATGGCTATGATGTTGTCATAAAAAGTTTTGACTAGTATTGCCACAGAGACACACTGGCCATCTTGTCAGTCAGAAAGTGGACTAATGACAGCCTTGGTAAGGAGAGCAGACTCTAACAGAGCTCATGTTTCTCCACATCTGTATGTAGCAAGAGGCCAAGAGACTTTCTCCTGACCTTTATATGCTAGCTGGTTGTCAGTTTTCCTCACACCCCATGGATCATTACACTTCATCTATACAATCCATCTCCATTGTCTTGGTAAGATACATATAGTTCTTCAAATTCACACACATATTCATACATCCACACTCTAAAGACCAGCCTCATTCCCTCACTGCCTCTGTGAGGCACCGATCAGTGCCATCACTGCCCTCCACCCGCGATTTGCGATTCTTTCTTTTGCCTCCTCCCTCTACCCAAGAGTTATGAATGACTGTCCCTCCACTAGGAGCTGGGTCCACTTGTAGAAGTGAAACGACCCTTTTCTTAACACGTGTTTTGAGTGCGCGGCGCAGTTTCTGCCTGGTGAAAGCATAGAGCAAAGGATGAAAGATGGTGGTTCCATAAGCCATGGCCAGGAAGCACAGACGGAGCCGCACCAGGCTGTCGCTCGGACCCATACACAGGATTAAAACATTGACTGCAGACAGAGGAGCCCAGCAGCCGAGGAATGTGGATATGATGATTAGGGACATTTTTAGGACGCGACGCTGACGTTCCCGACGGTCCCGGTGCCGCCGCACTGCTCGCCGCAAAGCGATGATGGCAGAAACTGAGGCCTGTACACCCATGGAGGAAGCTGGCAGTGGTGTGTTGGCGTGGGTCTGAGCTGAGGCTGAAGGTGGGGTTGGAGAAACTGGGGTGGCGGGTGTGGTTGCGATGGGGGTGGTCGCTGCAGTGCTGACAGTGGTGACTGTTGCTCCACTGTCAGACATCCCTTGGGGCATGGAGGAGAGTGGCGGGGGTGATGTCGGTGTAGGCGTGGGGGAGGGAATGAGGGAAGGATGACTGAGGTTCTGGTTCTGGTTGGAGGACACTACCTCTGTGGGCAGGCTTAAGTTCTTCTTCCTCTGCCTCCTGCAGCGTATCCTGCAGGTGGAGTCCTTTGCACGGGTACTCCTCATCATGTGAGAGCCGATGCGGATGTTGAGAGCCTGTAGGATCCTGGAGTAAGTGAACAACATAACTGCCACAGCGATAAAGAAGCAGGGCACTTGGAGGAGCAGGTGGTAATACATTGCCAAGCCTGTGTAATACCCCTGCCCTCCAACACAAAGCAATGTCCTGTTCTGCCATACTGGAGGCAGGTGTTGTGAAGGGGATGGAGGTGTAGTTGTGGGTAATAAGGAAGGGAACAGTGAGGAAAAAGTGGTGGTCTGTTCAGTGATGAGCTGAGAGTCATTGTTCTGCCTTTCCAGCTCCTCATGTTCACCATCCTCAGCCCTTGAAGAGAAGAAGTCCCCCTCAAGGAAGGGCAGGAAGAAAACGGCCAGAGACAAGGCCCACACAGTTGCCAGGAGTAGCGCAGCACGTCTGGGGGTCAGCAGACGACTGGCTGGACGCACTGAGATGTCATATCGGTCCAAGCTGATTACTAACACGTTGACTGCCGTAGCCACGCTAGTGAACGTCACACAGGCCTCATGGAAGCAGCAAAGTGTGGCCAGGCTGCTAACTCCATTTTCATTTGCTGGCAGCAGGATCACAGCCACAGTGAGTGGCAGACACAGCACACACACCAGTATGTCGAGCACATGGAGGTTGACTGTGACCAGGTTGCTGACTGAGTCCACCAGGTTGGACTGAGCGCAGTACAGCACAAGAACGGTCAGGTTGCTGCTGAAGCCCAACACAAGCTCCAGCATCAGCACAGTGGTCAGAGACACCTGAAAGCCCAGAGGGTAGGGCGTGCTCCAGCCCTCCTCCACGCCCACCTCACTCCCTCCATCCAGCAGGCCTACCCCCTGGCCATCACTGGTCTCCAGGAGGTCACGATAGCCTTCGGTCTCCATTGACGCCGCGGCAGTCCTTTACACATAGCAACAGAGGCCGGCGTACCTGACCATGTTCCCTTCTTCTCTGGCTCAAAGGAGACAGCGATGGAGGAGATGTGGTTGTATCTAAGAAAAATAAAAAGAACAGACATGGAGGAGAAAAGAAAGAGAAAGAGAGACAGAGAGTGATCAAGCAGTTCGGCAGTCAGTTTACTCAAAAATAACGCTGCACAACAAGTACAAGTCAAACTTGTCAAATTTCACAAGCGAGGGGAAGCTACTAGCTGAAGCTACGAGGGAGGTGAAAGTGATCTCGGCAGTCGAGCGGAGTCGTGGGGTGCAGTTCAAGCTGCTGCTGATGACCCATGATGTCTTGCTGGCCTCAACAGTGAAACAACAACATGCTTCATACAGACATTGGTAACAACTCAGGGAGGATGTGGGGCAGGATGTGTCTCCGGGTGTACGTGAAGGTCTGAATGAATTAAACAGAGACAAAGCATCTCTGAGCTGTATAGATTTTAACAATCGAGTGAAGATGTGTTTTTGTGATATACCTATAATCCACATAGTATGCAGAATTAAAAAGAAAAACAGATTCCCTCATAAACATGAGTGGGCGAATGTTTGATTCATTCTTATGCAACATACATTATGTGGGTCAGAAAGCTGGCTGGATAAAGCATATACAGATAAACAGGAATAAACCAACACACCTGCACCGTCAAGATGTCAGTGACGTACTACGTGTTGTGTCTAACATCTACCTCTACGAGTACCCATTCCTAAGTGATTAACAACCCACCTTGTGAATTTACGACATACCCGTACAAATCCAATAAGTGTCAAGCTTTGTTGTTAAATCATCTTTCTGTTTTTTTGTTTTTTTCACCAGCTATATAAAATCTTCAGCTTCTACTTTCAGAAGCAGAGGTGGCAGGAGCATTGGTAGCAAGGACATTTGCAGTGCATGTCAACATTGCAGGCAGCCAACTGAGGGTGGCAGCAGTTAATAGTTCTCACAGGGAAATGTAACGAAGACGAATAGATCAATGATCCACAGACAGTGGCGCACAAACAATGCTATCAGAGAAAGACCAGCTCCCCTGGCATCCTCTCTCCACACCCCCTCTTTCTCCTTCTCCTTCCTACATCCTCCACATCCCTTTCTACTCTGTTGCCTTTCAGTTTGCTGGCTGACTGCTTTGCATGTACAGCATGTTATTCACGGCTGGTTGAACGCTCTCTTGCATTAGAGGGAATCATACAAAGTGATTAGGTCAAGAGAAGATGCCTTCATGATTTGCTTTAAGGAATTAAAGTATTCCCTCGAGTGTCTGTCAAAAGAAGAGCTACAGATCAGCGGCAGCGCTGACCCAAGCTTTCCTCTGCCACACTTTTTGTTCTCACCCTCTTGTTTGCCCTTTTCTCTTTGTTTTATTTCACAGTTTCCCTCCCATTTGTCATGTGGAAAGCACCTGCAGGCAGAGCAGGACTCAATGCGGAACAGTGGTCTATCTTAATTCGCTAATGGGTTTCATGGGGTTTGCGGTGGTGCTGGAACATTGATTTAAAGCATCATCGATCTGCCAATTTAACAAGCCTGAGGCGAGGGAGCACATAAACACACTTCCTGTCACACCCTCCCAAGTGTACCTGTGGTCTCATTTTGATTTTGAGAGGCCGGATAAAACAGTTATGAGTGACTGTGTTCAATTCCTGTGTTTTAACTACAGTTTAAGATGTTTTCTTTACTTTATCATTATTGCAAGGCAAAGTATCACGCATGGCTCAGGGGACCGAAAGTAAAATGTGGTGTTTCCCACTTTTATTACTGAAGTTTTTATGATTTTTATGATTTTTTTTTCAGAATCATAAAAACTGAATCAATTCACAGACCTCATCACAGGAGTGAAACTTTAAAACCAAGTGGGCTTAGATCTTTTAATGTTAGCGATATTGGTTATGTTTGTCTTTGATCAATATGGCGAACAACATGCTGCAACAGAGTGTCATGGAGCTAACACTCGCTTAAACCAATCACAGTGGCAACATTGTCAGCATTGTGCTTTCCAGCACATGTGAGTGTTGTTTAACTGCTGTGGCAAATTAGGGTTGGGAAAGACTTTTAAATCAATAAATGGCTGACAAAAACTGAAAGGTGTGACACAACAGTCACCTGTCACCTAAACTGTATTTTTCACAGACATTGCGACAACAAAACAGAGAATAAAATTATCCACAAGTCAATCTCTTTCAGCAAACACCAGGTCATCATTTTTTACTCTTAACTGTCCTGCCAATAATTACAAGAGGATGACTGTGTAGCGGCCCGGCAAAAAGGCAGACGACATAGCTTTCAACAAGTGCAATTAATCCTTTTCTATGGCTAATGTAATGACTCCTGCGACAGAGGATACTTGGGATGAAGCCGTAAGAGTTACAAAGGGACAGAGGCAATAGAGTAGAAAACATCAAAGTTAGCATGTGTTTGCTCCCAGCAAGACAAAATGTCAGAAGGCCTTTCAATGAGCAGCTGTGACTTCGACCTGCGGGCAGCAAAACTGACAATAACCTAGTTTTTACAGGGACGTGGGGAGAATAAAATTAAAGCAGACAGACGGGTAAACTTTGGGGAGTTTTTATAAAAATCACAGGTGTTTCTGTTCTTTTAGTGAGAACTTAAAACACTTAGGTTCACCTGAGGTTGCTCGTGCAAGTCGTTATCGCAGTAACTGAAGAAAGTTGCAAGAATCATCATCATCAATCAATTTATTTCTTTAGTTCTAACAAGTGTTTTGTGTTATTGTGGTATCCTTTTTGCAATCAGTCACAGGGTGTGGGTGTTGTGAGAAAGTGGGTTGTTGGGTTGAGCGAGTTGTGGCAACAGAAGATGGCTGTAAACAAGGGGAAACTTTGCCAGCTGAAATTACATCAACAGTGTGATTGCCAATTTAGACAGGCGGGGGAACGACAGGAAAAACAAACTTAGAGGTACAAATCGTACGATTGCTTGAAAGTTTGAAAAAAGAGGTGAAAGTTAAAGAAAGGAACAGATTTTTGGATTGATTGTAAACCCAACATTAACTGCTAGGATGTCTGTGTATTGTGTTGCATAGATGTCCACTGAAGTTAACCAGCTAGTGCCAGAACCATAAACATAGCCAGCATGACATTACTCGAGCACACACGTAACTGTTAATAACAAGAAAAAAAATGACATAAAATATTAAGAAGATGATAAATAAAATACAGATGTCTGATCACAAAACAATAGGTGAATGTTTTTTGCAATGTCCAAGGCTTGTTTACTTTTTATGTTTCATGTCTTCTTAAAAATCAATCATGTTATTCCTGAAAATTATGCCCGTTATTTAAGAAACACCATCTGTGGATAAATTGTTTGGCCATAATAACAAAGATGTGGTACAGTAATTCCCTTTTCCTGTTCATCATTTTAAGAGCAAGTTTAATATTGTTAAATTCTAATATGGGTGCTTGATAGTATTTTTCAGAAAACCAATTTTGAAGTGTTATCCAAAAGGTTTGAGTGTAATTACAATCAAAAAACAGATCCTTTGAAGTTTCAATCTCTAAATCCCAAAAAGTACAGGTATTTCTGTTAATGTTGAATCTCTGTCTCAAAGATTAATGTCATTAATGATTTTAAAGTAAGTGGTAGACAGTTATACCAGATACCCTTTCTGGTTTTCAGCTGGGCTTGAACCAGCAGCATTTTGATTAACAAAGCAAATACGTAAGCCACTACTGAGCACAACAAAGTGGGCTCAGGCGACGTGGCCCGAGCCCAGAAGGACAGTGCTTACAGAGGAAGACAGAAAGCCATTTCCCTGTATAAAGCTAGCAGTCTTCCTGAAACCACAGCTATCGTCTTCTGGTGGTCTTCAGATCGAATGCAGGGTTAATGCACTTCTGCATTGGCTTAATGTTTGTGCTCCAGAAGCTACGTCAATGTTTTATAGAGTCCATGGCCTGAACATACCCTTGTAGAACACCACTTTGTACTTAAATATGGGACAGTAAGTCAAGTGTCCACTCTGCCCACAATCGAGGGAGGACAAGCGGTTCTGCCTAGAGATAAATTCTTTCCATTGTCTCTGATTTCAACCTTTTGGGCCATCGTTGTGGAGAGCAGGCAGTTGATAAATTAAACAGTAAATACAACAATGTTTGAGAACAGGGTTAAAGAGACAGGGCTGTCTGTCTCTGGTCTGTTTTTCCCTGCGCAACTCTCGTCGCACTTACGCCTCCTTGCACACCACTTACCACATCCTCTCCTCCCAGCCATCATAGTCAAGCCATCAGATCATGCTGTAGCACTGTCTGGCAACACAAACACCAGCTACCCCTGCATTAATGTGCCTTAGAATTAAAGTTTGGCTAAGAAACTTTTTTTTAAGTATTTCTTCAGCCCTGAAACAAAGTATCCCACTTATTACATTTTTAAGGCATGTACAAAATTTTACATTGCAAAACGACTTTGCCTTTAGTGCTAAACCAGGCAAATAAATCTGAGAAGCAATTTTAAAGTTTAATGTAGCAGCACTGTTCAATTCTGCTAAATTGGTTTGGGTAGCCCCATGGGTCTTCTCTTATCAATCACCAGCAGAATTTACAATCATGTACTGAAAGCGAAATACAATGACTGCTTGGTTCGGTGCGGAACCGAATGAGTAGCTGTCATCGGGAGATTTTACTCAGGCTTTACAGATGTTTTCATCACATCTGGTCTCTCATTTACTGTAGCTTGTATGACTCTCTCCAAAACAACAAACTGTGTCCTAGATTTCACAGCTTCCTGGGCCCTGCTGTCGGGGTCGTTATAGGTGTTGGGCAGGAGATGACAAGCTGTCAAGCCTGTTCTCACATTATCAGAGGGTGAATAGTAAAGCAGATCCCGTTAGTGCCAAAAACTTCAGTTTCCTCCTTTCTTTTCGAACTTTCCTCCTGCTTTGTGATCTTGCATTCACTCTGCACACAGGTACAAACAAGCTCTCTATGTATTTAATTTGTACTCCTGACAACAAGTTTGCTGCCAGAGGCTTAATTACTTCTTCCCAGCACAAGACAAACAGTCGGCATGCTTGCGTCCCAGGCATCATCTAAAACAACATGGCGTGAGGTGTTTCTTGCCATATTTCTTACTGTGAGAGAGCGAGGAGAAGGAGAAAAATAGATGAAGAAAAGGTTGTATATAAATAATTATAGCAAGAGTACAATACATTGTTCCAATCGCAGCCACCAGGGAGCTGACAAAATCCACTTTGCACAAGTTCAGAGTGAAGCAGTAGCTCAGTAGAAGTCAAGATAAATTCAGGTTCCAAGTTAATGGCACAGCTCTTTGCCACCTGTGTTTACTCAACCGCTGTTTTTATATTTTTTACTGCTTTCCTTTCATTGAACTTGGCTTCGAGACCCAACTTTGTAAAAACACTATAAAGTCATTTCCATTATGCTACCTCAATTGGTAAAGTCACTTGACATTCACTTCAAAACTAGTAGAACTCCCGGGACATGAACCACACACACATTTTCCTTGCAAGTCTGCAGTGAAGCACAAAGAGTTTATTGAATCTGGTCCTGCGTGTCGTGACCTCAGTCCATCGTGCTGCTGCGTGGCAGGGTATCTGCAGTACCTGCTGCTGCTGAAAGTGCTGATCTGTGCCTAGGATCATGTTCCAATTTTCACCTCAGTCCTAGGCAATATAGAAGTGACAGTGGTTGGTATGTATGAGACTTGGGATGATGGGCCAATTATGTAAAAAAAAAACAGAAAGCTTTTAGTGCTCAAACTGCATCTATCTGAGGAAGAAACTAATTTTTACAGAAGACAATATCCACAGAATCTCTGCAGAGAGTTTGTTGTCTTTGGATGATTCATGAATCTGAGTGTTGCTGTAAGTTGGAAAAATAAGACAAAGGTGTCAAAGGCTGAATATGAAGTGGAGGCACTTCAGGATGACAGATATACAGCTCTTTTTTCCCCATGCAGTAAGCAGTACTGGCACTGTGGATTGATTTAAGTTAGTCAACTTGGTGTCTCCTACTGCAAGAAGTTCTTAAGTTCTCCTGATGGACTTAAATATCTCTTTTAATTTGTTTAAAACTATTTATTAACTGTGCTGCGTCACATTGGCGACTTGTCCAGGGTGTACTCCACCACTTGCCTTATGGTAGCAAGGATAGACTCCAGCCCTTCCACAGCCCTGATAAGAATAAGTGGATGAGAATGGATGGATGGATATTTAACTGTGACTCTCTCCTCAAGGATGGAGATCGTCAGATTGTCAGTGTTCTTATGTAAATGTCGAGGCTCTTACCAAAAGCAATGAGAGAAGGAAAATGTTATAATATTAACCTGTACCAAGAGAGCACTGCCTCTGAGTACAAAGATGGAAGCTTCATTGTACTATGGCTTATTTAGGTTCCTATCTACAATATGGAAAAACTGTTATCTCCTTTTCTGATGGATTTTTCCTTGTAAAATGTCAGTACAAAATGGTAAAATGTGAACAAAGGCTTTGTTCTTTGATTCGACAAGACTATCACCAAAAGTTGACATTTAGGGAAGAAAGTAAATCAGTAGGGAGAGTGATAGGACAGGGGAGGAGATAAGGAGGGGGGAAAGTGAATGCAAACAGGATGATGGCGGATGCGGCACGCTGACTCATGGTTTTCTTAGGTATTCCTGATGTCCGCAACAAGACAATCGATCAAAGGCTTAACTTTCCCATGTAATTCATCTCGCAGCACTAAGGGCAAGCAGCCACCAGCTGGGCAGCAGCATCCCTGGCAGGCTCCCAGTAAAGCAGCCTGGACAGGCCAGCAATAGATCCAGTTCAGTGAGAGCACCAACCTACCTAATGTGCTCCTCATCAGGACAGCTTTCGGAACTTCGGGAGAAACGCACACAACAAGATCATTACTGTGTGCTTGTTACAGGTGGAAATATCCACCTGTAACTCAACAACACTTCTCTTAAGTGAGGCCAAACAATCACAAACCCATAAAAATTTCAAAATGGGTTATCATAAATCCTGCCAAGCTTACCAAAGACATACAAGCACACGATGTAGTCCACAATGTATTACTAACTGCCACCCACTGCCAGCCCACGTCTCTGCTTGCTCTCCCTGCCCGTCTGCACTCCACAGATACAGTGAAAGATGGATTGCTATCTGAGGTGAATGACATGTTGTGTACTTAAGAAACTGCTGAATCCCAGCCACACAAGTGGAGGAGAAAGGTATGGGGGTAGCAGGAGGTAAGATAAAAGCAGGAGGTAGGTGCAGTGAGGGAGTGATGGATAGGAGGGAGGCTTAGGGGTGTGCAGATGGATGCTGAGTTGTGTGCTTGCTCGAGGGGAAAGTCTGCTCCCCGCTCACTACCACAATCCATTTCTCCTTTGAATAGTTGCACCATCAGCCCCCTACACCATCTATCTTACAACCAGCACATGGCTCTTTGCTTTTATACTCTACAATATCTTTGTGTAATCCCCCAAGACCTTCAGGACAGACTGTGATTTTTAATATTAAACTAGCTTTATAATGCAACTGTGCAAGGAGCCTCCCATGGATTACAGAAATTACATCAGAGACGCATAAAATAACACAACACTAGAATATCCAGACATCTTCTATATGATACATTATTTCTGACAGGTTGCTACCTTGACATTAATAAAGATGCCATGCTGGGCAGGTATGTAATCTATTAGTTCAGCTCTGTATAGAAATAAGACTCTGGTCCCTAAACAGCTCTGGTCCAGTGGGTGTGAGACATCGTTACCACCTGACAGAACGTTCGATGGATTTCATTTGGCTCCCCCTTTCGTTAAAGATACTCCTCTATATCATCTATCCAGCTCTAAACTGTCAAGCCCATAATTTTGTTATTGCACACACCACCCATCAATAAGCACTAATCAAGGCTGCTGTGCAATCACAGCTTTCTAAAAGAAGCAGCGATTAAAATCAAGTGTGAGAGCTGGTCAAAGCATAAATAAAACACAATAATAACAATAACAATAATAATGATGATGATGACGATGATGAGGTGGAGGAGGAGGCTGTCCACTGCCACATAATGACAGAATGGAAAGGATTAGCAATTATATAAGACAACAAAACAGGATAGATAAATGCTCCTTCATTTCTTATGTGCTCTAAAGTGATTGTGATTAGCAATGTGTCCCTCCACTTTTCCATTTCAGCAGCATTTTCCACCAGGAATAATGGCCAGTCTGAATGGAGTCATCACGCTCAAGTGCTGTGCCCACCTCTCATGATTTATATTGTACTGGAGTGTTGTGAATAAATAGTCAAGTCACAGTGTGAGCTCTGCGGCCACTTTAATGACACTCTGGTAATGCCAAACCAGCAGCTGTGTGATAACAGGCTTAGCGCCACTTATTTAGCACAGAGTAGCTTGCATCCATGTTATTTTACACATATCTACATAGCCACACTAAATGTATCAATTCATAAATTCTCCAAGTCTCAGACAAGCATGAGCTTTTATCCCAGGATGGTGGGATTGGTCTTTCTTTATCCTTTAATAAAAGGGTGACTCTTATTTTATTTATTGCTGAAAACTTGTATCAGATTTACTTACCAAATTATCTAGTACATAACCTGGGGAAACAGTTAGATTATGTCTGCAAACTCAGAAAGAAACATCATCATTTATATCTTAAAGATGACAGGGCTTCGGGCATACATAGCAAAAATTTTGCATTCAAAGTTTTATATCAGGGGTTCATAAATAGTGGACAGTTAAAGATGCTGTTTAGCTGCCTTGGGGGAGTCTGGAGTTCCCTAATATTTGGATATTCAGTACGAAATTTCTGTTTTTTTCTGGGAAGGCATCCAACATTGTTTCAACAGAGTAAATCTTGACAAGTGCATTAATTGGGTTTGCACACTTAAGTTTTTCCTCCATCTGGAAAGATTGCTTAACACAGCAGAATAAACAATAGTGTACATGTAAAGAAAAGTATCCCCACACACATGAAGGCTTATTGTGCAAGATTTGAATCAATGATGCAGTGACTGTATTTTTGTTTTTTAACACAAAACAGCAAGTTGGATTGTGGCTCCTTTATTTTCTTTGCATTTGCAAAGAGAGAGATAAGATCTTTTTCACTGTGTTCTGTGGAGTCGTATGCTAAGCAAGCATATTTTCATGTTATCAATCCTGGCTAGGCTCAGTTCACTGCACAATAACATCGAATTTGCTTAATTCTTTTAGGCTTATCGAAATGTTTTGCATGTTTCCCTGCAATTGTTGGCTCATTAAGGTTGTATCAGTGGAAAAGTATAAAAGCATGAGACCATTGTCGCTCTCTGATTTGTGCATGAGCAGCTTTGTACAAGCAAAAACAGCAACTCAAGCATAACGACACTGCTCCACTGCACTACTAATGGTCAAAATCTCAAAAAAGGGTGTAAAAGAAAGTGACCCACTGAAACTGTGTGTCAGCAACAGAGCAGCTATTTTTTTTAAATTTATCATTCAAAGCTAATGGGACAATTTTGCACTAATGTAGTGCTCCCAGTCAGATTAAACTAAACCTGGCCTTGCTTTCAATCAGTGGCTCTCTCTGTATACAGAGAGAGAAATCTCTCTATGCACTCTCTCTCTCTCTGCTCTTTGAAGCAGATTCACACTCAATGTCCACTCAGTGCCTGAGCTTAGGAGAACTGGGGAGCAGCTCAAGAGGTCCAAAAGCTGAAAATTAAAGAGAAAAAAAAAGATTTGAAAGCATTTCAGTGCAGTGGAGTAAATCTAAGTGATGATGAAGTTGTCTGCACCAGGTTAAAATGATTAAGCTATCTCACTCTAGAAGGCAATTAAATCTCAATTAATTTCATTCATCTCCTGCAGACAGGACATGATTGGCCAAGAGGGGAAAGATTCACTGTAAGCATCTATATTGATGACATTTAGATGTTTAATCTGAGAAAGGGAACACAAACACATGCTCAAACATGGTGTACATAACACCATAATTTCTATACACACCTTCAGCCAATGTAGCAGAGGTATATGTACATGTAATTATATTACATCATAAGCAAATATGTTATGTAAGTAAAGCAAAAACAAAAACCTGCAGTGTTAGTATATAGACGGGTGGAATAATGGAGTTCTCTTCCTTGTTGCCTCTGCCTCTCTTTACTTGATAGTCTATTTACACATGCTCACTACATTCTGCTTTTCTAATGATGTATTGTTCCATCCTCACTCTATATTTGCTCTTCGTGTGCTGTGCTTCTACTATCATCCCCCTCATCTGCTTCACCTATCTGTTTCTCTGCACTTGCACACATCAAGGAACAGTGTTATTTGGAAATTAGGTTTAGTGTGGATTTTAATTTCACACAGTGACCGGTGGTGCACTGAAAAGAAGGAAGACCAATCTCAGCCATCATTTATCGCTCTATCTGTGGACAAGGAAGTTAATGGCATTTATTAAGTCTTGAGTTTTCTTTGTTGTGCTATTCCCAAGGCTGCTTTTCTTTAAAAAATATTTTTAATTTCTGACAATTTTATGCACGAATGTGGGCGCATTTATACCTCATGTTCAAAAATAGCACAGAGGTCTGACAGCTTTTATCAATGATTCAGGTTAACCGAAAAAAGGATGTGACCAGTGCAGTGGAAATATTGTTCTAATTAGGAACATACAAATATAGACACTGTTTGATTAATTTAACTACAGATGTCCTTAATTACAGCTGCTTTTAAACCTTGCTGGAGGCTTGGACAGCAGTAAATTAGATTTTCAGTGACTGCAAAGTGATTTTGCACACATCCATCAAAACGTATTCACGACAAACAAGCAAACAAAAATTGAACGTGACACTTAAGTCGTTGAAAGTTTCATTGACAATTAAACACAAATTTGACACATTCCTTACATATAAAAAAGTAAAGGGATATAATAAAACAATCAGTTGTGTTAAAACAAGATTCTGCCAACAGAGAAAATGGGAACTTACTATAGCAAAGGAACAGCTCTCCCATAAATCTTGTGTACTTTTCCCCACACTGATGTTGTCCTGTAGTACCCTTTAATCATCTCCGCTTCAATGTTGATATATAAATCAGCATGTCAGATTATAAGTACTCCATTGGTTATTGCGCTGAAACAAATTATTGCTGCTTTTGACTGTACTGCGACATCTAGAGTGACATGCGTGATGCGTCCCCACCAGCAGCATCAAAGCTCCTCTATAAATACACGCATAATCGCAAACACATAATGACCCATATGCAAAGCAAACATACAAGCTGCTACTATATAAGAGTGAATGGAAATGGAAAAACAATTAGCCCTTTTGAGACTCACAGCAGGGAATGCAAAATAAACATACCTCTTAAATGAGCACACATGTACAAAAACAAGGTTTTCACTCGTAGTTTTTTGCATGCTTGCACTCCTGATACATGACACTCAACATGAAGCTACATGTGAAATACATTTATCTGTCTTGTGTAACATACAATTTAACAACAGAGAGAGTTCATCTTTTTTGTTATTACAAGACTTTTTAAAAACAGGTTTTATTGTTATGTTCCAAATCAAGTTACTATATATGCATCTTTGTCCAAAAAAGGGTTAAAAGTTACCAAAACTGATATGGTTGTGTTCCTGAAGAGTACTCTTCAAGCCCCTTTTTAGCTGGATTTTGAATGCGTTTTGTTTATATTGGTAAAAAATAAACAGTGACCCCCCTTTTATATGTATTTTTTTCTAGTTAGATTCACTGAGGTAAAAACAATGCCCCAGTATTTTAGGCTGAGCTCAGCAGAAATTGTAATTAGCTGACACATTATTGCAGTATATATAGCGCTAGGTGTTACAAGTGATTACGACATGTCAGAGGGTGTTTGAAAGAGGAATTCAGTGCAATAATGCGGGAGAATGTGAGAAATGAGTGAACAAAAAAGTTCATAAAAATTCTTAATTCATATTAATGAATTAATTAATGCAATAATAAAAAGCTTCCTGCTATGCACAAATATGATGCTATGTAGCAAAATATTTTCCTTCATTTTTATCATGCAGATGACTTCTTGCAAACGGGCAGCACCACTGTAACTACTGGAAAATGTGTTGCTTTGCAGGTGCAAAGTTGTTTGGCAGACAGAAACCTATCTCACAAGACCAGCGTACCAGTGCTCTCCTATTTTATATCTAATGAAGAAGAGAGGAGTGTTTAAAACCGTCCTGCTCCTCACTCAAAGAGACAGTCTGCGGGAAACTATCAACATAATAATGTAGACTTTAAAAAAA
>NW_024582538.1:742402-753500 GCF_018398535.1 Haplochromis burtoni | reverse complement strand
TTTTTTTCTTTTTAAATAAAATCAAAACTCTACAGCACAAACCATCCAGTCATTAATATTGATATTTTTCGCAGGCTTTGATGAAGGGCAGCAGCTCGGCCAAAAATATTATGCTATTAAGCATATATGCATAAATGTAAGATATGTAAATAAATGCAGGAGAGCCTTGATAAACTATCCTTTGAAATCATGATATCAGTGGGTTATAACAGTTGGAGACCAACAAAGCATGTTTAATGTGGAATAATTTTATCTGACTAAAACATTAAACGTCAAAACGTTAGTTTATGCACCGAGTACTCGCTCTTAAAACGATCAAACGGTGCACCTTCACCAAGCGTGGCGCATGCATGTGGCTGAAGCATAACAATCACTGTGGGTCTCTGAAAAATGGGGGACTTGGAGGATGAAAATCATCATCTGATCATATTCAAAAAGAATCAGAGAAAAAGAGCAAAAAACAGCACAGTGACCCCCCCCCAAAAAGGGAAGAAGAAAAAAAGGTTTGATTTAGATATATTTTTTACTGCAATACAAGAAACTTATTGTCTGCTGTTACTGAACAGAACGATGAAGCCTATCTACACCGTCACAAACTGAATGATTGCTGTCCTGCTGATCACTTTATATTTGAGAACGAAAAAAAGCGATTAAAAGGATCCCCCTAATGTGCTGTTCTGACACCAGGGTGATTTGTTATTGTTGCCTGTAAGATGCAATAAAACTGCCTTATCCCGCCATAAGAGACCCAGCATTTGTTTTATTTTGCAGTATCCATTTGACAGCCAAAAACCTTTCTAGTCAAATGAGACTAGTATCTTATCCCTAAGATACTAGGAATTAATAAAAGCAAGTCTAATGAGAAAAAGTGCCTTAGACAGATGTTAAACTTACCAGCTTGGTTAATGGGAATTCCCTTTACATCCTACTGCAGGTGTCGGTGCGCTGCGCTTTCTCGAGCACTGGACCCCCGATTCACTCCAGCGCTCTCCAGGACAGCCGGCTGTCAGCCAAAAACGTGACCGGAATAATTTGCCTCCGTTTTGTCATAAATATTACAACGGGAGGGGGGGAAACCCTTCACGGCTGCAGATACGGGGCGCAGCCAGTGGCTGCTGTGCGCTCACGAATAAGGTAAGATGAGAGTGTGTCTTGGCGTTTTTCTTAGCCTCCCCCATTCAACAAGGCGCGTTACACCTGTCCACTTTTATTCCGCGGACTTGTACAGCATCCCACGCAAGGACCGGCCAAACGCATGATCATGCGCTAACCGCTCGCTGGAGCGCAGTCGCCGCTCCATCCCAGCGACCAATACGGTGATCTGCAAGCGGAGGGTGGAGGGAGGATGGAAAGGGGGGTTTTCGTTGGAAGGGGTGGAGACAGGGATGCAGGAGGAGCGGTGGGGGGCTGGTGTGTGTGTGTGTGTGTGTGTGTGTGTGTGTGTGTGTGTGTGTGTGTGTGTGTGTGTGTGTGTGTGTAAGATGGTAGCCTTTCACAAGGACGACCTGAAATTCCTCAAGGATGAGCGCTCTTCTGTAGTAATTCAGTGAGATTTCCCATTCTCCTACCCTCCCTCTCGCAAAACATTAGGCACACTTCACATGTCTCCCTCAAAGGAAAATGACTGGATATATTCTTGACATGATAATATCACTTTGCCCCGCCACCATTGTGAGGAGGCTATTTGAGGGTCTGTCTTGGTTGCACTGGGGGCTGTACAGTGAATGTCTGCACAGCTCATATCAGATTCAGAATTTTCATGTGCATAGTGCTGCTGGTGCAGCTGGTAGATAAGCTGGTTAAAGAACAGATTCATGAAGTTTGACATCATAAATCACACAAGACTGCCATCCACTGTAAGCCACATCCTTCTATCTGCTACACTGTGAACAGTGTGCCATTAGCTCTGTGCAGGGATCAAGGTCACCCACTGATAAATGTGCGACCTTGAGCACAGAGTCGATATAAGGTCCCTTGACAGCGCAGTTCTCATGGCACTGTTTGTTTTAGGGGCTTAAATCACAATGCAAGTATCTGTAACATAATGTGCAAAGGCAGATTTAGATAAAAGGTATGTGCACTTGGCAGTCTCTAAAGGGGAGCTGGGGCAGCTGATGTCAGCTGTTCTTTGTTCATAAACTCCCACAGGGCGAAAAAAAACCAAACAAACAAAAAACATTAAGGCGCTTTCTCATGTTCAAATGTGTTAGGAAAGCAAAAATAATTACTAAACACACTTTGAATAGTTAAATGCTTCTTGAACCTTTTACACCTGCGTCTGAAATTTCAGCGATGACTCATGTATGCTAGAGGCATACAGATGTAACAGATGGTGGAATCATTTCTGAATGACAAACCTTTAATGTTTTAAAAAAAAAAACCTAATTAGTCATCTGTTGGATCAACATATTCTTTAGAGAAGAGTTTAGTTGTTCTTGTTTGAAAATGTTTGGGTTAGTTTGATTTTATTAGTTTTAGTCATTTCATTCAACAATCAAATACTAAAAATAAGAATATTGCATCAATATATTAATTTACTTTAGTTTTCCAAGTTAACAAAATTGTATCAGATAGTTAACGTTGTTTTTTTTTAAATAACAAGATGTGGATAACAAGATGTATACAGCAAATAAATGGACTGGTTCTTATACAATACTTTTCTGCCCTGTTTGAGCACTCAAAGTGTTTATTACAAGCGCCATTCACACCAGATTTTTTTCTCTATGCTTAAGTGCTTTCTATCTAACATTCATACACATTACACACATATGGCTTAATAGACTGGTAAGGAGGGCCAGTCTGTCCTGGACAATTTCCCTGATTACATAGAGGTGGTGGGTGAGAGGAGGATGTTAGCCAATCTCATATCCATTATGAACAACACCTCTCACCCGCTGCATTCGACTGTAGAGGCCCTGAGCAGCTCCTTCAGCTGTAAACTGCAAAGTGCTATCACAGCTCCTTCATGTACATTACACATATTCAAGTTTTTGCCTTTTAAAAAGATAATTTATACCTTTTTCTTATTTATTTACATTTTTAATGTGTCTAATATATCCCTAATTCACTTTTTCTTGCTGACCATTGTGCTTCTGTAACAACTGAATTTTCCCAGTGTGCGATAAATAAAGTCTATGTTATTCACACTCTGATGAACACTATGGGAGCAGGTTGGGGTTCAGTATATTCCCCAAGCATGATTTGGTATGCACAGAGGGATCAAACCACCAGCCTTCCAATTACTTCCTGAGCCACAACCACCCCACAAGCGAACCGCAACAGTTCACTTAGCTCACGACAAAGACTGACCTGACTGACCAAAATGGTTGAAGCTTTGTGCAATGACCTAGTGATCTCATTCCTTTTGGTCTGGGACCAACTGGTAACTGTTAGAAATCATCAAAAATCGCAAATTGATTGTCATTTACATACACAGAAACAAACGTCTTACATTCAATATCGAGGCAGAACCTCGTAGATCTGAAACAGAATTTCAGGAATTCCTCAACAAATAGTGGCACAGTTGCTGCGGGACAGCAAGTGCAAAATGACACGGATGCTCGGTAACACAATAACCACAATACAAATACCTGGCAACCAGCTGAGTTGAGTCACCTATTGCAAAGTGACGTCTATCAGACAAATAGATATCATGTAGAGTCAGTGCAGACTGACTTAGTTTGATTGAAACATGTTGGAAATTGCATTTATCCTTAAATTTAATGGCAATTATTTGCAAACTGTCTGAGAGGGATTTCAGTGTGTCCAAATCAGACCGGGATGGTTCAGACAGAGGCTGCTGTGTTGCAAGCTCAACCTCTGGGTATTCACTTGGTTGCAGCAACTACTTGCAATATGTCACTGAGTGTGAAAAAAATCAGTGCAATCACCAGGCAAGTACAGATTGTTTCTAGTCGCAGTGAGCATGCAGTCTTATTTTTACTCTAGTGTGACTGAGCTTTTAGACTGTGTGTGACTATTTCCAGATTTTACAAAAGACACCTCATGGTCTCAAAAGAAAAGGGTTGGGACAGTGTCTTTGTTTTTTTGTTTTATTTATTTATTTGCATATTTGGTAGCACCCACCACGCCAACCCTACCAAACACATTTAACTTCAGTCCCCTCATTTTTTTCAGTAGCCCACCTTTTCCTTTTCGCTGCACCCAACATTTTACAGGACACCAAGGGCACCCTGTGAGCTCACAGCTGCATCTTCTTTTTTAACAAACAAAAAAGCAGCAAATTGCCCTCGGTAGCAATCTGAATCTCTTGTGAAAACAGTCACATGCGAATGCAAAGCTAGGCAGTGATTACAAGCATCTGCCAAACACCCACATACCATATGCCTGTGTCACTTAGCCAAGGAAAAACAGACACCACACCTAAACATGCACGCACAACTCTAGAAAGCAAAATAAATATAACCATAAGTACCAAACCATAATTTGCATGCTTCTGTTTCCAAGCTGGGATGGGTACAGGCACATGCTCACACTCACATGCAGTGTGGCTCAGACATACTTGGGCCTATACAGCTGTATGATACTATGGCACAACTGCATTTGCCTGCATTCAAGCACCAATCAACTTATATTCTTGTCATTTCCAGGGCAACTAAAGAGTCATTACTATTTTGATCCTGTGTGTACCCCATGATTTCCCATACATCCACCATAGCTTCTCAGAACATTGAGGAAAGGGCTATGATCTTGCTGCATATAGCGGAGCCTTAAGAAGCTTAAACAAAAGCAGAGCATCACCTTGTTTCCAGTTGAGAAACTCAAAACATGAACTCTGGTCCAGCCTATAGAGAATTGCACACATCTCCTTCCTCTATGGAGGAGTCCTTTCCATTCATTTTTAAATGTCAGGTTCAAGACGATAAGACTAAAAATAAACCCTTTCTCTTTGATTTTAAGGGTTGATATCCAAATATGACATTTTTCTCTGATGTGTTAGAGAAAGTTTCCTGTCAGGCCTTTACTGTAGCAGACCTGGAAACATCTCAGGTTGTCTGTCTTTGACTAATTATCCCCTGGAATAAGAAGAACAAAAAAAAAGCCCCCCAAAACACAAAATGCCTATTTTTGTGAGTAGTTATAATAAGACACAAAATCATTTTAAATGCACATATGCACTAGTTGGTGTGTTTACAGTACTCTCATGTTGTGGACTTTTGAGTACATCCGTGTGTCCTGTCCGACAGCAGGCGGAGCAGCGAGGTGGTCTGCAACCCCGTCTGTCCAGTGTAGTTTCAAGGACACTGGCATGAATTCTGGTAAACCTGGAAAAAAGTCAAGACCTGGGGTCTAGCCTAGCTTGAGCATTGATGACTAGTCAACAGAGAAAGTGGGTGGGCCGGGATTACAACTGCCAGACTACAACACATATGCATGATAGATCCTGAAGAGACTATAATAGGAGATGCCTTTTATATTACAACTTTTTTCCTGTAACAAATAATAATACTGTGAGTCTTGTTTTATGGAATTATTTTAGTGAGACTAGATTTACATCAACAAAGTTTTGTAACCAAAAGGTGAAAGATCAAAGGAATAAAATGTTCATAGTCCATAGATAAGAATAGTGTACCAAATATTACCACAATCCATCCAATAGCTGATGAGACATTTTGGTAGGAAGTAAAAAAAAAAAAGGTTAGTCTCATGACGGTGCTTGAGGAAAAGTCAAGGGATCAGATGATTCAGTGGATAATAATTACTATAAAAAACATTTCTGGACTCAGATTTATCAGCCTATAGCTATTAATTCATTGACGGATAGAGGACTGCATTGGGACTAATAAACATTCAAGGAGTGTATGATTATGTGTACAAAACTTTGTAGAACTCTCTTGAGTATTAAGCTAATTCATTTTTAACCATAAACGTCAACATTATGGTGCTCCCAGGGAAATGGTGGAGATTGCAAAAGTTAGAATAATTTATCTGGGAAAATAAAGGTTGGGGGGGGAAAGTTCACATAGTCAGGTTCATAGTTTGAGTCCGAAGTCAACAAAATTCAACACTCGTGTGTGAATGTGTGTGTGAATGGGTGGATGACTGGATATGTAAAGCGCTTTGGGGTCCTTAGGGACTAGTAAAAAAAAGCGCTATATAAATACAGGCCATTTACCATTTACCATTTGAGATAGACTCACCAGCCACTTCATTAGGTACACATTGCTAGTAAAGGGTTGGACCCCTTTGGCCTTCAGAACTTCTTTATTTCTTAACAACACAGATTCAATAAGGCACTGGAATAATTTCTCAGAGATTCTGGTGCATATTGAGATGACAGCATCACCCGGTTGCTGCAGATGTGTCAGCTGCACTTCCATGATGCTGATCTCCCATTCTGCTACATCCCAGAGGTACTCTATTGGATTGCAATCTGTGACTGTGGAACTCATTTGAGTGCAGCTTTGTGACATCAGAAGATGATTACACTGTGGTTGTAAAGGGATGAACAGTGTTTAATAACTATTAAAAACTCTGGAAGTGGTTGTTTTAGCTTGACGTGCTATTTACCACCACAGAAAGTAAAAAAGTAAAATCAAGATAGTAGTATTTTTTTTTCAGTATGTGAATACTGAATTTTAAACACACAGAAGAGCTGTTAAAAAATAAGAACACATTTTAGAGATGTTTAGACGCTGACTTACATTCAGACTCAGTTAGGTGTGCCTTTGAAAATCACTGAAACCTAATAGCTGTTCTTATTACAGCAATACTACTAAATTGATGCAGGCAAGCACATAAATATATAAGGACTAGGTGAAATTAACTTTCAGAATGCATAACCTGGTAACTGCATGCATGAGATGGAATATAGAGGCAAAGGAGACACGTGAAAGACAGTTGCATTGTTAAAAAATAAAAACTGAAGCCAACTGTGGCTTGACAAAATGACCTTGAGCTGAGGTTTGAGAAAAGCTAAAGCCAGGGCGTGGGGGAAGACATAGAGGATTATGGGTGAGGTGGAGTGAGAGTGAGAGCAGATGAAGAGAAATGAAGAGAGAGAAAGGTGAGTGAGAGAAAGAGAAGAGAAGAAAAGCCCCAGAGAAAGTGTTGTAGCTATTTGATAGAAGCCCAGCCAATTACAGTCCTGCATTATGAATGCGGAGAAACAAATGTACCTTTTGCCAGCATAAAGAAGGGGAAGCAGGGCTCAGAGAGGCGTCTCACAAAATGCCACCTCAGAAGAGTGTTTTTATAAGCTCATGGAGTTTTGCCTAAGGAGGGGGTAGACTGACAGGTTGGTTCACCCTCTCATTAGTGTATCCAGGAAGTAGCCTTGGACCTGCACTGTGGGCCTAATGACTGTGTCACCATGACTGTGTGACCTGCCAGAGCTGGTATTTGGTAGTACTGTAAACTATAATTTTCTTGATGCTGTATTCCCACTGTGAGTCTACTGGCTGCTTCTTTTCAAATAAGTCTAATGGGCTGTGAAATTAGTTTTTATCTCTGCACACAATATGGCTACAGAACAATTCTGGACTATCAAGTCTCCCTAAAGGCCGGGTTTGGAAAATGCATTTTCACTCTAAATTACAGTGCAGCCATTACAAAATACCCAGCTCCTAAGAACTTGCATATGCACAGTGAAGAACGTGCGTAGGCTTCAGTAGCAGAAGCTTGTCTTCTCATTTGATTGGAGGATATTTTTGTCCGGCATACACAAGTGGACACAGGTGTCTGCATGAATACCCATTCACCTGTGCTCCTGTAGTCAAATTCAGTCAAGACATTTGTGGTTTGATTGAACCACAAAGGGACTGTGTGATGGATGAAAGATGAGACGTGCACTGACCTGTCACTTCAATCCCCTCCCGCTTCTACACTTAGACCCTTTCTTTCCTGACCCCCTGCCTGTGCAGTCTGTTCTCCCTGTGCTGCATCTGACATCCACAGTCCTGTCTTCATTCCAGCCTCCTGTTCCTCATCCACACACATTGCCTGTCACTTCCCTCCAATCCTAACTTAGCTAACTTCCCAAGCACCAACAGCAGGCCTTTCTCTATCCCGTCTGCATGCCAATCCTGATTATGAAAATGTCTACACTACTACAAACTGGTGTATATATACACCAGTTTTTATACATGCACATATATATATAAAAAAAAAAATTTTTTGTTTTTACACCTTAGGGTGCTACTTGCTTCAGCGTGAAAATATTACTTGAAGCCTGCCACATATAATGTGTTGAATAAGAGAGAAGACGCCCCGGAGCCCAGTAATCCAAACTGATACATCCACTCAGACGACTCACATATATCCATCTACACAGACAAGGGAGAAATAATCCTCTGTCTCATCTCATCAGTCTCTATCCTGATTAAATGACAATGTATCTGCATCAGTGTCATCACTTTCTCTGTGTTTGATTGTTGAGTTGTTCCAAGGTCAGGCAATGGGAGCTTTACTTTTAACAAATTTCATTGAATCAATAGGCAATTACTTAGGGATGCAGCAGTGTTAGAGAAGGGAAGTAATGGGCCCAAAGCTTCAGCACAGTTTGGGTGTATGAGCCAGTGCATAGTTCACCTGATTGTTGTGTATGAAACCAAAATGGATTGGCAGAACAACAAACTGAGTATAAACTTGTCATGGTCCTGGGTTTGAGTTTTTATGGACTCTTACTTCTGACTTCAAGTTCTTTTGTATTTTGAGCCTTAGTTCTTTGTTTCAGGTCCTGCTTATCGGCGTTGGCCGAGTGCCTTGTCTTTAGATTACCTTCCCCTGGTCTCATCATCCTGATTACAGTCAGCTGTGTCTTGTTAACCAGGCGTTAACAAGCGGCATCTTGTTGTGGCATCTCTGTTGTCTCCCCATTGTGCTCCATGATAGTGTTTGGGTTTTTTTCTACTCTCATTGTTTTGTAGACTCATCATACATCTAATTAGAAGTTTGTTTTCTGTTACTCAGTCCTGTTTTGGAGCCAAGCCTTAGTGTCCATTTTCCTATAAAACATTGCAAACTATCCAAAATCAAAACTGAAATGTGAGCTGCAGTTGAAGGTTGCAGCAGGATCTCACTGACAAAGAAGTTTTGCAGTTCGGACTTGAGGTTAAATTGAGTCCGAAACCAACAAAAGTCAACACTCGTGTCTGAGAAACTGGGGGTGACATTGCTGGTATCACAAACTGAAGAAGGGGGAGGCTTAATTATTATTCTTTTTAATGCACCACTTTCCTAAGTAAGACATCTCAGTCATACTGGATGCACGTGAACCTCTACGTGTAGGTGTACTTAAAAGTTGCTCACTCTGTAACCTCAAGCTTTGATTTCTACATTTGCTGAGGACATTTTACATTCAGGGAGGCGTTGAATTGAAAAGCTTGATTCAGGTCTGAAAACTGTCATGTTGAAAGGACTGGTTTATTTTGACATGAGAGTGAACAAGTAGCTGAGTGTGCTTAAAGACCGGTGTTCAAATAGGTATTTGCAAAACCTACAAATGTCTATAATCTCTACACTACCTACAGCTTTTAAAAAAGGTATAGGTAGGGGGGGTCAGGGTTAGGGTATTTGATTTATCAAGTTTAGTATTGGTACATAAAGGAAGAATGTGAGAATCTGCACTGATGTGTTGACAGGTGAAAATTGGTCCAGTAGTAAACTGTTCAAAATATTGATTGTTATTTTTTTTGTTTAAAGTGGACTCTTTTCTGTTTTGAAGTGTTTCTTTGTCCCTTCTGAGGGAAATATGATGCCATAGATCCAATCATACTCCTAAGCAGGACATTTTAAAACCAAATTTAGTGTAAGCTGTAGAAATCTAGAAAATCAACGAAAACAAAAGGAAGAGAGTATGTCTATTGTCAAAGTCTGCACCACCTAAAAAAAAGAAAAGAAAAAAAGCAATGAATGCTAACTGTTGGTTTCACATGGGATTTAAACCCCATGGTCCTGGCTGCTTTCAGCTGCTCCCTTATTCACAAGGGGTCACTTCAGTGGGCACCTGTTAGCTCCACAATGTTTACTTTGGCAGATTTTTATGCCAGATGCCTTCTGTGATGCAACTCCAAAAGGATTTGTGTCCCACTGTAAAAATGTAAAAGTAGAGAAAATTCTAACTACTAAGTTGGCACGATTCAATAGCATTCTGTTTTATCAGCTTTGTTATTGTTGGCTTCACTAAGATTAAGTTCTGGTGACTTCTTTTTCAGTTAATTATAATATGGGGTAACAAGAAAATCAAGTTGTTGTATAGTCAACAACAACAGTAACAAATTTTGAAAAATGTAAAAATCTATTGGATCATGATGCTTTGATAGTTTGTGTTTTCTCGAATTTACATTTACAGTATAAATCAAAATCCTCCACTTAATCCAGTCCACATTTGTTTGGCTCGATTTCATTTGTATCTTAAAGTCTCACACTGCAGCTTTAACTTGGGGAGCATTTCTTTAAATCTACCATAGATTACCAAGGTCCTGGATGTATTTTTTTCCCAAAACCTACATGTAATTTACTGCACGGTAAATGCTTTACTTACAATTTTATCTGCAACAAAAATGACAGCTATATAAAAAAGTTATAATCTGATGGCTCACACTGTGGGGCCAAACAGGAGTCCATGCTGCCACACTGCTACACTAACACTATCAGAAATAGGTCTAGGTGTTACACCAGCGCCAGCGAGCAGGAAGTGCCTTACAGGGTCCAATCTTAGTGCCATCTCCCAAATGTTCCAATAACTAACAATTTTCACCACTTTGCTTTCCAGTCAGCTGCAAAATTATAGATTACAGATTTGCTCAGAGTGAAGAGAGGGAAGTGGATCACTGGAGGGGAGAAAGATTGAAGGAAGGAGGTGAAGGATAGGAGAGACACAGTCATGGATAGGGAGAGCTCAGAAACTGAAAACATCTCGGGCCATCGGTAGTTTGAAGATAAACTGAAATAGAGTATGGACCTCTGAATGACAGCAGGGAATGATGAGAAATGGCATATGCTAAATGAGTCTTAAATGCCTCAGGTATCCCCTGAGAGGCTTTTAATAATGCTCAGGCATTGTGACACTCGGCTAGCCCAAGCACATCCTTTCCATAATGAAGAGAATATGCTAATAGCTGACTCATCTGCTGGA
>NW_024582538.1:684902-734902 GCF_018398535.1 Haplochromis burtoni | reverse complement strand
TGACAAGGATAAGCGGAAGAGAATGGATGGATGGATTTTCAAAAAACTTTGAATATTTTGGCAATTATTTCAAAGTTTAGGCTTTAAGGGTTTTAAGGACATTTTTTTTTTAACTACAACCTGTTCATGGTTTTAGTGTTTTAAATCAGTTCACAAAAAATATTGTTACTTTGCGCAGGTAACGCCTTTTGTTTCCAGAACCTACACTGGTGTCAACTTTTTCTTCTTTGCTAAATAGCACAGAGCCAGTTAAACAGTGTGTACATAGATGGAAATAGAGTACAAGTACACCTGCACCTTATTACACAGCATTGTGTAGTTACCATTAGAGTGAAGTTCATAACAGATGCTGTTTGTCCTGTCGTCTAAAACAAAGTCATTCAGCGTTGCAAAGAAAAATTACATATAGCTTTTTCCCCCTTGTTTTTGTTTTGCTGAAATAACGTCATTTATTCCTGTGTATTTTCTCTAAGTTTGAAATGAACTGTGCCTTTTTAGCATTGTATTATAGCGAGAGAGAGACACAATGTTTGCCAATATGTTTACCGTTAACGATCCTCTATTTTTGGTCCTCTTATGTTTCTATGAAAAGAGCTTGTAAAGGATTGCAGTTTGTTTTTCTGGTGTTAAATTTCAAAATCAGAACAAAAAACAAAACAAACAAAAAAACTAACTTAATGTGAAATATTTAGCAATTTCTTTCAGGTAATAAGTGAAACTGCAAGCATCTTGCAAATGATGAATAATGATTGCAACCTGCAAACAACAGCCTCCCTCAAACAACCTGCAAGTTACTGAAACATACTGAGCTTCACCAAATTGGTAACCTTCCTAAGCAGCAAGATGTTATTCCACTGTACAATGAGTTTGGCAGTTTAGTATCAATACTGTAGCAGCGTTCCACAAGAACTGCACTCAATACTGTGGTATGGTGGAATCGTTAAACTGAGATGTGTTAAAGTCAGGTAAACAAGCAAAAGAAAAAACAGACCTATGAGGCATTGAGGTCTCCCTTTTTAGCAGGGTAAAGTTTGGTTAGGTTAAAAAAACAAAACAACAATAAATAAACAAAAATAAAACCACTGACATTTGACATCATAGTGATCTACAAAAGCCTACCATCCTGTGGCGGAGGACAAGTGGGCCACAATCATCGCGCTCTCTTAAAGGGAGGAGAACCTGCACAAAAGATCAACTGTTAGCCTGCTTGCATTATATACTGGACTTAAACTAGTGTGTCTGTGTCTTGCTTCTATTTGTACCATCAGCCTCCCCAAGACAGGTCTCTTCACACTCCTCCAGGTGAAGGAAACGGTTGTCATTTCCTTCACAGCCGCTGTAGATGAAGGGCCTGCAGGCTTGAGCCTGTCTGTTAAAATACCAGCGCATAGTGTACTTTCCACAGCTTCCCTCATCCATGGGCAGCAAGCACGGGTCTGCTGGAGCTGCAGAACACATGCATACATGTAAAACTTGTGCATATATAGACACAAAGAAAACAAGACCAAGGCAGCCCAGGCAAACAGGATCAGTGGGAATAAGAAGCAGCAGGAAACAAGATCATGAGATTGTCAAGCCAATCTATTTATTTCAACACTTCTTGTTTCCAAAGCAACATATTAACACTTCTTTGTTTTTGCCTTATTTTGTTGGATGCATGCTTGTCTTAAATAATACTGTATGACACCCTTAAAAAAAACTAAAAACAGACAACAGCAGAGCAGCCAATGCACCCAGAGACATACACAGAGAGACAGACACCAGATGGCCAGTAGTAAGGATGAATAAATCCCCAAACAGGATGACGAATGAGCTGGTTTACCTTCCCCTTTGACTCTCCTCTTGGACCTGACTGTTCTGGACTTGACTGCTTTCAGATGTGTAACTTTGACTGCTTCCTGACCATCAGCTGTTGCCTGATCGTCAGCACTTGCTGATTTGTTAGGTTCAACTCTGACTGTTTTCTCAGATTTCTTTCTGTCAACCTCACCTGTCGACGCACACACAGACACACCAAAGAAACACAGCAAACAGCACAGACAAGGTCAACAGAAAATTTCTAAACACAATGGTAACAATGATAATGGGGGACAAAGACTGAACAATCCATGTTGTCAACATGACAGGTCACAGGCTCTGGATGGTGTGGGCTTGTAGTAGGCTGTGTGATAAATACTCAAGGGCAATAGAGTCTCATTATGATGAAATAAAAACAAATTGAAAAGCAGGCACATAAGATAAGCTGCTTCACCAGCACAAACTCAATTATGGCTTCAAAGCATAAATTTGGCATGCCTTTTTGGGTTTAACACGTGAAACAGAAAATTGTGTAGCACATATAATACATTTGGCAAAAGTCAGGGTCATAGTTACTGACTAAAAGTGACTTTTTCATAAGTATAATGACAGCCACTATAGTCAAATGAAGATTATTAAATCCCCCTGCGGTCATTTTTATTTGGTGGCGTGGAAGCATAAGGTGCGGAGCACAGCATCAGGGGTTCCTTAAAGGGGATTTATACTTTTGTGCTAATCTCCTGCACTGTAGATATGTCGTAGACCAAAACTTTCTGAATGCCAACTCTATAACCTGATCTGTACCTCACAGTAACTACTGTGACAAAATGGCACTGTCAATGCAGCTACACAATGATGTCAGCTACTCCCCTCATAGCAAAATTGGTATGGCCTGGATCAGGCCCACACAATGTGCTTACACATGGCCCACATACCGCAAAGAATGACGGCCCTTTGGTGGCCCAGATCTGGTTTGCCAGATGTGGCCCACACATGGGCCAGCACAAGGCCAGTTGCAGACACACTGGTGGTCCTGTGCTGGCCCATGTGTGGGCTACCTCTGGTAAACCTGATCTGGGCCACCAAAGGGCCGTCAGTCTTTGCAGTATGTGGGCCATGTGTAATTTGTGTGCAGCCACGGGCCGGTTGCAGACACACTGCTGGCCCTGTGCTGGCCCAGAACAGTTTCAGCTCTGGCCCCAGATGTCAGCCTAATGTGTACCTTAATCAAGCCATGTAATAACAACATGTGCAACATGCAAAACAATGCAAAAGTAACATGACAAAACCCTGTTCAAACAGTAAATGGACTGATTCTTATATAGCGCTTTTCTAGTCTCCCGGATTACTCAAAGTGCTCTATAGAACATGCCACATTCTCCCAATCCCACACTTTCTCTAAACCGAGTGCTTCCTAACTACACACTTGGAAAAACAGAAGACCAAAATTACAGCGACTATGCCCAGCGATTTGTGATCTCCTTGCTTTTGAAATGGTTGCTTCAAAGATGGGGACTAAGTCTGTGCGTCAAGACAGTAAAATGATAAAAAGACGGAGTTACACTTGTTTTCTATGTTATAACTTCACTGTTCTGACGGACCAAAAACAGCACAAGTGAGAGTAGCCCACAAACCAGCTGTGCCACATACTTTGAACACTGCTTTCATCAACAGTGGATGCTCTCTGCCAGCAGACCCGTTATCCATGAACTGCCAGCAGACCGCGATAATGCTACCACTGCTGAACTATGATTGCAGCTTTAGTCTAACTAATCTTTACTAGTTTGAGTCAAATTGACAATTACATGAAATGTTTGTCTGATATTACAGTGATTAACTGTGATAAACTGGAAACAGTTGCGAACATGTTGCAATCTGATGTAAATGTCTTGCAGTATACATCCTAAAAGGTATTTATTAAGACGTATTCTGGATCTCTATACCAGTTATGATGGTGCAGAATCAAATCACAGCTTAAATTAATGTGCACAGTTTTCTCAGTCTCATGGTTTCTCTTCAGACACAAGTGATGAATTCAAACAGAACAAAAACAGTTTAACATGCAAGAAGTAACCAGTTGCCACTATTTAATCTGCTGCGCCATTTAACTTTAAGATAATGTCAATGTTCAGTATCAATTACATTAAGACAAGAAATTTAAAGACACCCTTAGTAGCAAGGGTTTCTAACTACGGGACATGACACACAGGTGCCCTAGTGCATAACTGCAATCCTCCAAGTTGAAATAAAAAGCAGAAGATCTCACTTTTGGAGGCAACTCTTCCAACAGTTTCAAGATTTCCAGCCACACACTGGCAGTATGTCTGCTTTCAAGAATTAGACAGTGAGTATTTGCAAACCTTCACCTATCTGTCTGTGAGAGGTTGCAGTAAGTCTGAGTTAGGCCGCTATTGTTTGACAAAACTTTTGAAAACACGTCGCCTCCAGTGAGGTGACCTGTGCAATTCTCCTGCAATCTAAACTGGTTGCCACAATTACTTGCAATCGGTCACCAACAACAAAAGAATTCAGTGAAATCATTTGGCAACCACTGACTTTTCCTAGTCACGGAGAGACTGCCATCCTGTTTTTACTATGGTGTAATGGAGGCTTAAAAAACAGACTATGACACTGATTAATTCAGACATAGCATGAGTTGGTGAGATGGGTTTCCAATTGGTTTGCAGGAGCAACTTTAGGCAGAATAGATGCAGTTTAATCACTGTGCTCTCTATGAGGTTTGCCAAGTGATTGCATAGAAAGCTATCAGCTGACACACCATCACTCCATTATATAATGTGGTTATATTCAGTCATGATGGCCAAAAATGTTAATTTATTGCTGAAGCTGAGAAGTTGAAGGATACTGTTCTCTCTTCACCCATGTCTGCGATACTAAAGCATGTTACTTCAGGAAAACACTGGAAATAGTGTAAAACAGAAATTACCATCACTCTGGTTGGCCGAGGGAGACGTGAAGTAGAGCATCTCCTCCAAGGGGTCGTCATAGGATTCGACGGAGTAGACATGCTCGTAGTCTGGGTCATTGGTATTTACCACCATGTGCAGTTCACGGCCTGAAAGAAGAGCAGCATCAGGCAGGATCATCAGAGACATCAATGACAACCTCTAATTTTTTGGACTGAACGAGGCCTGAAAATAACTGACCTCAGTAAAACAAGGCCCATACTCTACCAGTGTATTTTTCTTTATGTAATCAGACGTATATATTATTTTGTCGGTAGAACAGAAATGGAGTTCTCTGTTTTCTTGATGAGAAAACCACCCAAATGCTCAGAGTTCTCCAAATAAAGGACGACCAGTTAAATGTGCTTGTTAGGACAGATACATGGACAGACTGGAAGGAAACACTCACCCTCCTCACCCTTCAGCGCCAATTGTTGCTCTGGTGTAGGCAGAGCCCTGACTGGCGGGTACCGAATGTTCGGACCTGAACCTGGGAGAGCCAGATAGGACAGGGACACCGAGACAGGCACAGGCAGAATTCAGAAAGCAGGAGGGACAGGGAAAATGTTACACAAGGGAGAAAAGGGGAGTTGAAAAAGCAAAATGGTGAAAAAAAAAGAGAGGACAGAACATTCTGGTAGTAAAACATAAGCCAACAACAACCCCAAAGTACCAAAAAAATCATTCCACCATTCCAACACAGACACCAGCTTAAAGGATTCATTGAGTTTTTGCAAGACTTTGTCACTGTAGGAAAAGCTCACAAAACGGGTTTTAATCCTTTAAGGACTCAAGTCAGTGCTATAAAGACTTGTGTCACTCCAGTCAAAAGTGACTGTAAACTAAAACTATTACAGAGTTGTTCAATATTAAACATGCAGCTATTTCTTAGATAATAATACATCAGCTAAACATGAGGTAAATTTTGTGTTGGCCTCAAACTTGCATACTGTATTTATTAACAGCCTGCCTCACCAACACTTATCTCATGCGGGTGCTGCTTCATAACACTGATGTGGTCTTGCATTGATTAACAGCTTGAGCAACAAACACATTAGTGCAAACTCTGGGAAAGTTTATCAGTGGCGGTTCACATCAGATTTGATTCATTTACTTTAGCATATTCCATGTTATTTACTTTTACAGAAATATAATAAATCAGGTATTAAAAATCCCCAAACAGGACAAAAATGAAAGATTTTTTCAAGATTTATCTGAAGAAGCTGAACAAACTTTCAGTAAAATTATTTCGTGAAAACCACTGATATTATTTATACCATCATCTGTTAAAAAAAAAACTTCAGTAAACACCTTGTTGCTCACGGTGGCTTAAGGTGCAGACTTCTAGTATTTTTTTTCCGAGGGACTGAAAAAAAATAGTGCACCGATTTCTGCAATGACCAAATTCCACCAATTTTTATACATTATCTTATTTTGTATCCTATTATCAGAGACTCAAGATCTCCAATTACACTTGGAGAACAAAATTCAAATGTTAAAAAGAGTTTCATGACCAGGTCTGAACCATTTCTTCATTATTTCTTCCTATTTTTATGCAGGAAAAGGTCTGGAAATGATTGCAAGTGTGGCATTTACATTAGGCAGCAGTGGCCACAATGCACCAAATAGCTCCCAATGCAAATAAAAAAGGGCATGCTTGCAAAAACAAAGTAAATCAATCATCCAGCCACTGTTAGGAGTCTCAGAATAAATAGCTTGGTGCATACTGACAAAAAGAACATACTAGTGGGCTAGACTATTTAAAAGCCAAGCATAGCCACACAAGATAATAGTAATTGATAAGTGCAGGGTCTCATTTATGTTGAAGAAAAACATCGCCACAACATTTAGTTAATTGAAGAATATTCTCCAAGAAATGGGGATATTGTTATCACCGTAAACAGAAGTCTTCACAGGAGAAAATATAGATTCACCAGAAGTTGCAAACCATTTATAAAACTCAACAATAGAAAGGCAAGGTGATGCATGAGCACGAATAGGGTCCAAGGACACTGAGTCATTGTTTATTGATGACATGACAGAAGGGAGAGGCAGCTGGGTGAATTTGGAAGTAGATGTAAAGAGTCAAAAAGAAAGTTTTCAGTCCTCTGATAAAGTAAATGCATCATTACTGGATAAGTAGCAGCAAGGTGCTGATAATCAAATGCACTGTTGTAACTGATCATCAGTAAGTGTGACCACATCTATGAAGGCGTACATTTTGACGTCTGGAGCTTTCAGATGTGTTTTAACACAATGCCACCATTTTCCTATAAGCAAATTCACCCCAGGGTCAAGCATGGCAGCTAAGCTAAACCTGAACAAACCACATACGTAAAAACAGAAAAAAATCGCCGATGTTGGCCATAATACACATTGTCACGTTTGTAGAAAATCAAACACAGCATATCACCAAAAACACCAAAAATGTGGACCTACTATCTGCTGCACCTGAGAACACACCATTTATACTGTATATTTGAGTATGTGTATGCTTCCTTGCTAATGTTGCCAGCATATTTTGTTTTTTATCCTTATTTTAGCTAATGTTGTTCACTCACTGCATTGTAGGGAAGTGAAAGAAAGGAAAAGAGGTAATGCACATGGAAACAAGATATAGTCTAAACCTTCATGCAGCCCACTTATTCAGAACGAATGCAGTTGAGGTGCTAAACAAGACAAAATGTACTTTTTGTCTTTAGCAGATCAGAATCAGAATCAGAATCAGAATGGGGTTTATTGCCAGATGTTGAGGTTTACAACATTAGGAAATTGCTGCGGTGCTTCAGTGCAAACAATAAGAATTAAAGTGCTATGTAGAAAGAAAGATACCATGTCACCATCTATCTATAGTGACATATGTGTTACACTATATTACTGTGACTCATGCTAAATCATAGTCCTTCTGTCAGCTTTTTTTTCTGTTGCAGTTGAATGGCTCACTCACCTCCGCACGCTGAGCATCAGACAGATGGACAGGAAGGAAGCACAAAGAGAGGGGAATAATAAAGGTCAGTTTAAACAGTCAAGTACGGTCACTACGGTTTCCAACCGCTCTGATGGAATTATATTTCCTCAAAGTTTAGCCATGGCTGTGACTCATGTGCTGTGATTAACATCTGAAGTTCGACTTGAGGACAACGCTGATATAAATTAGCAAAGGGAGTGCATGTAAGACTCACCACAGTGCTGACTCATCTCTGAGCGAACATACTCTCTGATCTCTTCCTCCTGAACCCAAAATAAGAAAGAAACAGGGCAAAACACGCTTAGCAAAGACAACCCCGGTATCCACTCCAAGTAAAACTGTGTGTGTGTGCGTGCGTGCATGTGTATCGTTTGATGTCTTCGGATTACGCCCCTGCGGTAAGGATCAAGCACTGACCGTCATGCCTGCCTCTCCTCTGTCTCCCTTGGCTCCATCTGGGCCCATGTCTCCCTGCAACATGGACAGGTATTAGGACTTATACGACCCACAGAGAGGCTTGCAGCGCATTAATTCATTAAAGTGAGACCAGGTGCTACACATGAAAGAACTTCACAGTCAAAGTGGAAGGTTAAATCAACAATAGTGACTTAAGCTCTTAATACACAGGACTAGTATTTCTTGGGAACCTCTAATAATTAGTGATAACTAATATATGCCAATTCTACAAAACTGTTTGTTCAGCAGTGTTTACTTTATGCTGCTTGCAAAGTAATATAGCTAATCACATTTAGAAAAGTAAAAAAGAAAAGAAGAAGCTGAAGATGTTTATATGATTAAAATGGCTCATTTTAGCCTGTTTCAATGTGTTTGCTAGGCATGCATAATTCAACTTTTGTGCATATAAATGAGATGTTATTGTCATGAACTTGAAATGATGGGATGCTTTCATAAAGTGTTTTAGCTGCATAAAAGCTAAAATAAAATTGCTAGGTGGTTGCCAGGCATTATAATGTATCATGTTTAATTCAACTTTTGTGGATAACAATTACACGTTACTGTCAGGAAACACAAATGTGATGCTTATAATAAGGTGTTATAAGGTGGATTTTGTTGGTGACCAATTCCTAGAAAGAGTGAGTTCAAATCCAAACATACTGAACTCTTGAAGAATGATTTGAATGAGGAATGACAACATTTATTGCAGCATTCTTCTGTAGGGAACATCAAAAATGGAGGCCAACAGCACAATCAAGAAACAGACGGAGACATGTTTGACAACTGACCGGCTCTCCTCGCTCTCCCGGGATTCCTGGGATACCACGCGGACCAACTGTGGCAGGGCCAATTGGACCTCTCTCCCCCTGACGCACACGCAAAACAACATTAATATAAAGTACATCCACAGTGGAAAGCATTCACCTAACTACCTTGTCCATTGCCCACATGATAAACAAACGGCATCTGCTTGTCTAGTTTTTATCAGTAAAAGCTGTCATTACCTCAGCCAAGAAGGGTACATTTTTGGTAGCATTTGCATGCCTCTTTGAGTGTCCTCAATCTAACTATAAATGTGACAGCTTGGATTCTAATAAAACTTTGCAGGTATGTGGAGGTCATGTTAACAATCCATTAAAATTTGGCTTACATCTACCAAGGTCTTCAAGGTCAGCTTAAGGATTTATTGTATGATTCATTTATTCTATGATTCTTAGTGTGTGGTGTGTAAGGTCAACATATAGAAACTACCATGTAAAGATCTAAAATGTCAAGTCACATTTGAGCTTTGACCTCTGCTTCAATGCCAATAGTTTGCTCTACAGACCTATTTATAACTATGTTTCTTACTACCACTGTTTCTACTGACAACATTCAGGGATTTAGGACACGATGGTAAGTGGACTGATTCTTATATAGCGCTTTTCTACTCTCCCAGAGTACTCAAAACACCACATTTACCCAGTCACACCCATTCTCACAAGCACTACCTCTATACTGAGTGCTTTCTAACTACACTCACACACATTCATACTTCGATGGATGCATCGGAAAGCAACTTGGGGTTAGTATCTTGCCCAAGGACACTTGGCATGCAGACTGGAGGAGCCTGGGATCGAGGTGTAGTAGGTGACCTGCTCTACCTCCTGAGCTACAGCCACCCTCACCCACGCGATTCCTAAATACTTTGCACCTCTGACATGTTCAAGGTCAAATAAGGTCAAACATTTATAAAATGTATTTTTTCTTTTTATTAATGACCTAATCCTACATAATGACAGCTAGAAACTGAGCTGCCTTGGTGGAGGTTTGATGTCTCCGAGTGGTTCTTGCTGATATTCTATCTCTACTGTGTCTCCGGACAAGAAGCAAGACGAACATTAGTGTGTTGATATACAGGAAAATAACACGACAGGCCTAGACAAGAGTGTCTCAGTTTGGGAAAAAAAAAAAAGCCTCTATCAGCAACATTTGGTTTTGCTCCATTGTCAACAGCTTTTCTTTTTTTTTTCCTTGATAATAAAGCAGACAAACCAGTCAAGTACAGGGCTCATCAAGCTGTCAATCATCATGAAGCAATACACAGAAACAAAAAAATGTGTCAAGTAAAGAAGAAAAAGTAAGAAAAAAACTAAACACAATGAAAGAGAAAGACAAAAAGAAAGTGTTCTCTATATATAAAGCTTGCATCATATTTTTATGACAAAACTGTCATCATCTTTCATCTTTGTTGGCACCACATTACTCGAGACGCTTGGGTGCAGCTATTTTTTGCAAACAGTGACATAAGTGATACGTTCGTCTATTCTTTCTTCTGTTATACACATTTTTGTTTCTACTGAAAATTCTGCACAGTCACACTTAATGACGTAAAAATGAACTGTGATATAAATAATTTAAAAAAAACACCATACTAATATCACAGTCCTACATCCTCGTTCATAAAACATGTGGCCAAAGTGTGGAAATAGAAATCATGAAGCCAAAGAAAGAATAGTCACCTTTTGTCCCTGGAGCCCCTCGGGGCCCTTAGCACCAGCTGGCCCTTGTGGGCCGGTCAAGCCGGGGCTTCCATCCGCCCCTCTGGGACCTGGAGGACCAGGTACACCAGGTAAACCCTACGTCAAACACAGAGACTGTTATTTTTATGTTTCTGTTGTTGTGAGGATGAACAGTGGCGCAGAATCTGTAGATTAGGTACATCACATGGCTAAAGGGAGTACTCTAATTTTAGATTTGTATGTTTAATGTGAGAAACTCACCCTTTCACCTTTCTCTCCCTGAGCTCCTTTGGGTCCTGCAATCCCATCAAAACCACGGTCACCCTACATCCACAAAGAAAAATGACTACACTGTGCATTTGCACTGGAATATGGATATGAATATGGAACTTGAGTATGTGAAGAGCACAAACCTTGGGACCAACTAGTCCCTCTTTTCCAGGGATCCCCGGGGCCCCAGAAGGTCCGATGTCCCCCTACAAAACAAATGATGATGACCACTCTTAACAAAGGACACAAAGACATCCACACACCACACAATGACTTATTTCTTCAAATATTAGGCATACCTGTTCACCCTTTCTCCCTGGTAGGCCTGATCTTCCATTGGCACCAGAATTTCCCTGAAAATCGCACACAGCCATTATGCTCCACACCATAAATACAAAGTGCAACCTAACCTAAAGAAATGTAACATGTAACCACGTCACAGCAGCAGAGTAACCACCAAGCAGCTTTAAGTACCATCAGCTTTTAACTAATATTAACATGATGTATTTGGTTAACTCATTATTTAAAAAACAAAAAGAAAACACAAAGCTTCAGAATTATTAAGTATAACTAAACAACTCCTCCGTTCATCTTTACATCTTTATTTCTCTTCTTTCTACCATTTCCCGTTTCTCTGCCTCACAAACTCACCTTTTCTCCCTTGGGTCCATCGCCTCCACAAATTCCCTTGGGTCCTCGGTCACCCTGGAAACACAAAAGTTTTTCACTGACAGACATAAAGATCTTTTGTGAGCCACAAAGTGCAAAAACCAGCAAGGCAGAAAGCCCATCCACTCACACCGTTCATTTACCGAGCACTCACTGTGCACACGAACAAGCACTTTGTGCAGCATATTTCCTACAAAAACAGATATGATGCAGACCTTTGTGCTTTTTCTTTTTTCTCCTTGCAACGGGTATTCAGATAAAAATGTAAAAGTATGTAAAAGCAAATGTGACCAAACAACTGCAGCGCATTCTGAGAACTGCAGTTAATGTCTCGGACTCCCGTAAATCAGCATGTATGACTCTGATTTCGATTTGATTTCTACAGATGCATATGGAGAACTCGGGTGATCTCCATTTCTAAATGTCTCCTGTTGTTATTGTTGACATCCAGCTTACCGTTTTCACCATCACCAAAATAGTCTTTTGAAACCACAAGTCACAAATGAGGGGGGACGTCACGGAGAAACCAACATTCACACTTCACGATCATGAGCTTGTGACTTAGGTCAGTTAAGTATACTCTGTATATTCATGTTTAATGTATGGCTTTGGGCACTTGTTGCTGTACCTATCCTGACTTCCTCGGTGCATACTGACAATTTGGAGCAAAAAATATCAAATTTGGATTCCTTACTCCATAAGACCTCTCATCACTGATTTTCAGTGCAGTTCTTGTGTAATCTGGCATACCTCAGTCTGTTTCCCCTCCTTAAGAATGGCTTCTAGACAGCCATCCTTCCACATGAGACCATGTCTGAAGAGGCTTCAGTGAACAGCAGATGGATAGGCTGAAGGGCCATATGCATCTCTCAGACTGTTTGTCGGGTCTTTAAAATTAAATGAATTACATTTAATTCAATTTAACTTAAAATTTAAAATTGGTTCTTTGATAAATTGTCTGTGATGTGTAGACAGCTTTGGCGCTGGTGCTCTTTTTAGGCTTGAATGATTTATAGGTCAGTGTTAAGTAGCTCAACAAACAAACAAAACAAAAAAACATGCCTTTGAATTGGTAAGGTACAAGGACTGGACAGAAAATTAGTGAAAAAGCCCCCAATGCCCCCCAAAAACTTTTAAAAGCCCCTTTAAAAGCCTAAAGAATTATTGCTCCATACCACTTTAAAATAGGGCAAGAAAAGCTGGATCCTGGGAAACAGAATATAAAGAAATTAAAAGCACCTCAAATCGATTCGTTTCCTTGAGTGAATGTGTTTGATTTGCATCTTTTGTATGTATTTCACCTGCTGTCTTCATGCTTCTCTTGAAGCCATTTTAATAAAGGTTATAATAAAAGAAAAGCATAGCATGCCTTCACATCCCTGTGTCATCTCCCACTTTGATCTTTGTTTCAAATTGAATTTAAATCCATGAAGTAAGTAAAATAGAAATGGGAATTGAGTCCACCAGGTTGAGTAAAACATCAATTTTCTGCTATCAATCATCATAATAGAAGTTGAAAGTATCTATATGTGTGACACAATTTGCACTAATCCTCTGCAATTGCATCAATTTTATGCTGTTATTCAGTTATGCCTGTCATCACCCATCCCTGAAAAACACTGAAGGGATAAAAACACAAAGAATGAATGAGCACCAGCTCAACACACACACACACACACACACACACACACACACACACACACACACACACACACTGAAAATACCTTAACTCCTCTTATTCCCATGTTACCAGTCTCTCCCTGTTCACCCTTACGCCCTGGCAGTCCATCTTTTCCCAGTAATCCCTAAAAGTCACAAAAAAACCACAAATCACCTCTGCTTTTTTTAACTGATGACAAATCTACACACAGGTAATAAAGAAGCTGCAGTGTGATGGAAGCTAAACACCGACCGATTCACCAGGTACTCCAGGTTGGCCTGCTTCTCCCTGCAGAGACAAAACAGTAATTACAGCAGTGAAATTACTACACAATCATCATCCATGAGCGGCGTTGCTTGCCTTCTGCCCACCAGGTCCTCTGGCACCTGGGAAACCGGTAGATCCTCGTTCTCCAGGTTCTCCTCTCAAACCCTAATGTTAAGTAGACACATGCACATAAATATAGATATTGATCTTCTTACAGATCAATATAGTAGCATTTTGATTTTGATTTTTTTCTGTGTTAATATCATAATATTTAAATCATTTTAAGGTTGGAATTGATTCCTGTTAAATCCCAAATCAATGTCTAAGCCTGCATGGCCAACACATACACTTCATCAATGATTTTGCATTATGGATCAGTTCTTTAGAGTAAACACAATAAAAATGCACTAAAAATTCTTTAATGCTGAAACATTGTTAACAAAAAAATAGTTAATACAAAAATCTGGCATTATCAACCAAAAATGCCAAATATTTGCTGAATGTAGCCAAACAGGCCTAAAAAATATAATTAAGTAGACAACATATAGGCAGACATACTCAACACTGCTGTACCCCCAAATGGCCACTTAAGACTGCTTCTAAAAGCAAGTCAATCACAATCAAACTGTCCAATTAATTAAAAATAAGGAAAAAAAGATTAGATCGATTAAAACTACTCCTCCATCATGGTAAAATATGTTCATTACAAGGTTTGGCCAGATAGTGCCAGTGGGTTTAACACGTTACCTTAGATATTTTTTTTGTGCATTTTTAGACAAATATTTGACAAACATTATGGATAACAGTGCAGATATTTTTACACAACACCCAAGACGAGTCACTGCTGTGAAGTTTTAATGCCCCCTTATTCACGAGGGTTCGCCACAGCAGGTTGCGCCACATGTTTGATTTGGCAGATTGTTTTTCATTTAACAACGGATGCCCTTCCTGACACAATCCCAAACGGATTTCTTTCTCCTCCCTGAGAAACAAAGGTCGCGAAAGTGTAAACCACTACTCTAGTTGTAGTTGTATTTGTATGTTATCAATCTCGGGTATCTCTGTGTGTGACATTGATGCAGCTTTCTAAATATATTTCTAGTGCTGGCTGATAACTTTAAATATTGCCACAAATAAGGCACAAGATGATGTTCACACAACTTCTGCCAAGCAAGTCCATATCTATTATTTACAGTCTATAGTTTCAGTTTCTGAAATGCAGCAGTTCCTTTCATCTAGTCGCCGTAAATTATTTATCTTAACTGACAACAACCTTAATTGATGGGCTGCTTTTCTGACATTATTCAAACCAAACAGTTAATTAATTCATCTTACCACTTCTCCTGGTGGACCTTCTTGACCTTTTACCCCCTTTTCTCCTTGTATACCTTTGGGTCCTCTGTCACCCTAAAAGCAACAACAGTAAAATTCAGAATAAGTTTTTTTTTTAAAAAATATTACGCTAGCACAACTAAAGTCAATATTTAGCCACAGTAAATGGTGTCATGCATTTGTTGTTCACTGACTGTTTCTCCTTTGTTGCCCTTTTCTCCAGGAGGTCCTCCCACCAGCACAGTGTCCCCCTGTAAGTGATACTACATCTGTAAGAATCCGCTATAAGCCCCAAGCCAAACACACAACGCTTTATCCTTTTGTCCCTTCTTTCACTATGCATCCTGTAATATCACAGGTCATTACCATTGTATGTATTTATACATTCCTCCTGCTCTCAAGGAGCCAAATCTGTTGTAAGAGTTCTTTTTAGTAACAGCCACATCTGAGACATGACTTATTTAGTCCTTTATCCATTCACTGTCTCTGCCGCCTTTACAAATATACACAAATAGACAATCAACAGAGTGAGAGAGTGAGCAGTGGTACTGCTTATTAGATATTAAAATGTACACACCTTCTCTCCTTTGTCACCTTGCGGCCCGCTGTCTCCCTGAAAAGGCATTGCATTCAAGCGTGTCAATTTAATTCACTACTTTACATGAGCAGAAAGCTCAGGGGAAGTAGCTAGGATGATGACAGAAAAAAAAAAAAAAAGAGGACCAGTGGTATTTACCTTCTCTCCCCGAGCCCCACGATTCCCTGGAGGACCCTAATGAACACAAAAGACACACAAACACATTACAAACAGCTTTATAATGAAAAATGACTGTGGATGCTTCTGCCCCATCAAATTGCATTAATGATGTAATGTCACAACTCTGTAGGGTGCACGGTTTAATTAAACAGTGAGCATCGGTAGAATAGATTCCTGCTGATCGCGCTTTCTAACTGCAATGCACTGAAAAGCCAAAGACCGACTGACTGAATAATTTACAGTCCAGGAAATGCACTGTGACCTTGTGAAGGGCAGCTTTTCTATAATAACAATAAGACTTTGCTTGTGTTCTTTGCTTCACAGCTCAAAACAGATCGTCCTTTGGTTTAAAAAGAAAATTGAGATCTTTGGTGGACAGGCTCTGTCTGCTCCTGAATAAAGGAAAAACTGGATATTTACGGATGATCCTCTCTCCCCATCCAATCCAGCTCGACCCTCCTCGCCCTAGGACACGACAGACACAAGATGAGCAGAAATACACAATTCTTAATTTCATATATTTTAGGAGAGAAGTTAACAAATCAGTAACGCAGCCACTGTGTCTTACTCTGGGCCCTGGATCTCCTCTTTCACCTCTCGCACCGGGAACGCCAACACCAGTTTCCCCCTGGCAACAGAAAATATATGAATTCAAAAAAAAATCTATACACATTTAAGCTGCTGGAAAATAAAATACTGCATGTGAGAGAATCACCTTGTCTCCTTTGACCCCGTTAGTACCAGGAGATCCCTAGAAAACATATTATTGATCATATAAATCCATATTCAATTTCTTCTTGTCTGTTATGGCATCTTCCCCCATCTAAATCAGATCTATTCTTGATTTTGAGATCAATTTAACCCAACAAAAAGGTGATCCAGCTAAAAACAGGTAAAGTACAATTAACAGTCAAGCCTAAACTGGAAGCTCTCAGGAGAAGGTACTTTGTAAATAAAAAAAACAGGAACTTACTGCCAATCCAGGAGGTCCAGGAGGACCAGGGGGACCAACATTTCCTGCACGGCCAGCAAAGCCTTGGAGACCCTGAGAGTGAAAACACAGACAAAGATGTAAAGGTTAAATTAATAATAATAATAATAATAATAATAATAATAATTCTCTTAGTGGATGAACCAACCCTCTCTCCCGGGGGTCCAGGAGGTCCTGGTTGTCCATTTTCTCCTCTCACACCAGGTGGCCCACTGTCTCCTGTTTTCCCTGCAGGACCTGGAGGACCAGCTGGACCAGGCATCCCTGGATCCCCCTAAAACGCAGTGACATTTTCACCCTCAAGTGAGGTGCGCCTGATACAGCCTGCAATCTGATTGGAAAGATAAAAATATAGATCATCTTTTGCTGCAATGTGTGCTATTACTCACCTTTAAACCTGGAGGCCCAATCCGACCAGGAGGACCTGCAAGTCCTATCCCTTTCTCTCCCTGCAACACACATTTTATCATAGCAGTCACTGTCAGACTGGTTAGACTGCAGGAAAATCGATAAACCAAATGACGAAAGCTCACCTTATCGCCTTTTGGCCCGGGAGATCCCTGTGCCCCCTTAATTAAGTTGTGAAAAAAGAAGAATTATTTATTGTGTTATTTACATTTTCATATTTGTATCAACAGGAAATTAGTCAAAGTAAAAGAGAAAAATATTAATGAATGAATTGCTGTTTCATAAATTTATTGTGCAGATTTAGAAATATTTCATAAATGTTCCAGTTTCAGGTTGTGAGAACCGTTAATGTGTTTTTTTGAAAACCTCAAAACCAACAAATCATTAAAATCTTGCACATCACAGTCGTCTGGGCAAAGACAGTAAAAATAGGAATAGCAATTTCAATGTCCTTGTGACTAGAAAAAAAAGCAGTGTTTGCCCCTGATTGCTTTGACATTTTATTTGCATCCAGATGAAAGATTCAGGTGATAGATTGAAAGAAGTTGCAGCAACCAGCTTGTTGCTCTTTGGTTCAGAACCGTTGGCTGACCCCATTCAATTGCAAGGTGCTGCACAGGTCGTGTGGTGGGAAGCAAACTTTCTCCAAATAAATAACATCCAAATGAGACTGACTTCAATCACTCTCAGACACGCTGGAATAGGAATGCAAATAACTGCTGTCCGAGATATCCAGATATGTGAAATCTGAAAGTCAGTTTACAAAAATTTGTAACACGTCTCTTTGCAATATGAGATACAACTCATCTAGTTTCCAGCTGGTTGCATTCTGGTTATATTTCTATATAAAAGCAAGGTTGAAAAGCCTTATGTCATTTTATAGTTAAATTGCCATAGTGGAACAACTACGTCACTATTTTCTGTTTCAGCTCTATGAGGTTCTGTTTAGTAATTACTGCCATGTTCTGTGTAATGTGAATTCCTGTGTATGTAGGCAGCAACAGATTTGAGATTTCCACCAATTTATGTCAGTTAATCACTGTATTTTCACAAACAGATGGTGTGTAATTGCTAATTTGACCCCATCCAATCACAAACTGGTAGAAGACCGACTCCATCTTGTTGCTCTTTCGTTGCTGTCTGGATACACCAAAGTCACTTTAAAGACAGCAGCTGACTCTGCGTGGTCACAGACCTGGGCTCCAACTCGGAAGGAACAATTTCAAAGCCAACAACAATGCAAACGCATTTACACAAAGTGCAACAATTGTCTCCAGCCTGGGTTTTCTCTAGTGTGACTGTAGCATTAGATACACTGTCTATAGACCAGTGTTTCCCCAATGTGTGGGCTCTAGTGAGCCATAAAGGTGTAGCATAAGAGGTCATTTAGTTTTCTTTTACAATGTTGTAATTTCTTAATAAGTGCTGGCCGTGTACGCTGTTGTTGGGTTTTCTCCTCTTATTACATACACATATGCATATAATATACATTTTATTGTTTTGCTCTAATATTTATCAAGGCATAGAAGACATTTTAAAAATATAAAACTGTTCAAAATTTGATGAATTTTCCCAAAAAATAAAAACAGTGACTTTAATACCATCGACTATAATGGATCACTGGATTTATGTGAAATTACACAAAATTACACACTACTATTGGCATCAGCATTGCAAATCTTCCATAAAAGCATAAACACTATGACTAAGAGTTCATTAAAAAAATCTAATATGACTTTTTGAAATCCAGTTGGGCAGTGGAAGTTGATTACTCACATCTTCTCCAGGTTCTCCTGATTCGCCAGCTTGTCCCTTGTATGACAACAGACAGCACATTGTGTACCTTCATATTTGTATATGTAAGTGCATCATTATTTTGTCCCATTATCGTACTCACTCTTTCTCCTTTGATGCCAGCAACACCTTTGTCTCCCTTGTTACCCTAAATGACAGCAGTTGTGCATTCAGATATACAATTTTAATGAAAAAGCACTTAACATTTCCAGTCGGTCCCTCTCACTCACTGAGGGGGAGCTTGCAGTTTGGTCAGACTCACCTTTTCACCAATTGGACCTCTCTCTCCAGCTGTGCCTGGCAGCGTTAAACCAGGAGGACCCTGCATCAATCAGAACCAGGAAAGTGCTGTAAGCTGCATCCGTAAATGCTGCTCTATTGCGTCACTTCATGCTGCAGCTACTTCCACATTAATGGCAATAGGAGTGACTCACCCTCTCTCCTTTGGGTCCAGGAGGTCCAGCCACAGCCTGTGTACAGAGTACAGAAGAAGGAGGAAAATAACAGTAATTACCTGCACAGCACGATGTGGGTTGTTGTTCATTAAAAGATGCCAACGTGTACCTAAAAGCTTTGGTATTAAGTATCATATTAGCTTAATCATCTTTGCTTCTAGCTCTCGAATATTAAGAGCCTGAATGTCTTCAGGACGGACAGCCAACAAATGCACACTCACTGTTTAAGAATAGCACAGCAGACTGTGAAAACATTTGAAAATCTATTCAGCTTCACTGCCAAAAGCCTGCAGATGCAAGTCCAGTGTGTCTTATCACTTGTACACAACAATATTTTAAAGGTAATTTAAGAAAGACTGGATTGTAAGGGACTGATTCAAAAAATGCTTAAATCCAGAAGTTACTTTGTGATAAAATTCTGTTTTTATTTGTGGTGTTCAAACATGTTTCACCACAATGATAAGGAAGAATAAAGGAAGCAAAGTGGAATAAACGAAGCACATTATGGAGTGTGACAGACAAACTACAAAAGTACTGTGCTTCAGAACACAGGCATCGCTTCCTGTTAAAAAGGGAGTTCTTCCTCCCTGCTGTCATTTGTTTGCTCACCGGAGATCACCAGGTCATTGAGCTTTTCTCTCTCATATCACATTGTTTTTAACCTTAAAATATAAAGCAGCTAAAGATCATTCTTGTTGTGAGCTGGACACAAAAAAAACCCCAAAAACAATGTGAAGTAAAACATCTTCACAAATCAGGTGAGGATTATTGCAGGGATTCTCAAAGTTTAGTGACATACTGCCAGTTTGGGAAGGCAGCACGTGCCTGATTGCCGAAGAGGAAAAAGTTGTATGTACTCTTATGTAGTCATTTTTTATTCTGGCTTTTATTTTAATAACCATGATCTTCTTTGAAATTTCTGGTGTTACAGGAAGTCTGGAAATTTCTGTAAGTCAAGCGAGTGAGCGCAACCCTTAAGTGAAGTGTGTGTGTGTGTGTGTGTGTGTGTGTGTGTGTGTGTGTGTGTGTGTGTGTGTGTGTGTGTGTGTGTGTAGGTGTGACAACAAATGCTGGAGAGAAATCCTGAGCAGATGAACAAGTTGTATATAGCAGGTTATCAGAGTCACTCAAGAAACTGAGTGAATATAACCATTCAGGAAAAGAAATGAAAACAAATCCATTTCATAAGTCGTTTTATTTTTCATGTCTTTCACTAAATGCATCTTCTTCAGTGTTGTCGGGCATCGGAAGTGAACCAGTTCATGGCAACACGGACAATACCGGTGCTTTTTGAATGTTTTCTATACGTTGAAGCTAAAACGCTGAATTACTAATGTTTGCAAAAGCATGCCATAATGTGTCTGTGAAGGTTCTCGGTCAACCAGGTCATCGTAGTCTAAGGAGCTTGGAAAGAAAAGCGTCTGGACTTCTTTATGTTTCCTTGAAGACGTTTCACCTCTGAATTCAAGCAACTTAAAGAAATCCAGACGCTTTTCTCTTTTCTCTCCAAGCTCCTTAGACCATGCCATGCTCTTTGTTGACTTTAGCTCTGCTTTCAATACGATACTCCCAGACAGACTAATAGTTAAACTGCTGGAAATCGGACTTCCTTCTATCGCCTGCTGCTGGATCAGAGACTTCCTCTCAGACCGTGTACAGAGAGTTAGAGTGGGGCTCTTCTTTCCTCAGCCCTCAGCCTCAACACCGGCTCTCCACAAGGCTGTGTACTGAGTCCTCTACTGTACACTCTGTACACACATGACTGTGTTAATACCCACCCAGACAACACAGTCATCAAGTTTGCAGATGATACCACCGTGGTGGGGCTCATCTCTGGGGGAGATGAGACGGCATACAGAGCTGAAGTTCAGAGGCTGACAGATTGGTGTGTAGACAACAACCTGGACCTCAATACCACCAAGACAGAAGAACTGGTAGTTGACTTCAGAAGCAGGAAGTCTGAGCTGCAGCCTGTCGGCTAGTGTGTGTAAAGGGTGTCCAGTTTCAAGTTTCTGGGTGTGCACATAGACACAGACCTCCAATGGAGCTCTAACATCTCTGCAGTTTTGAAGAAGGCCCAACAGCGTCTCCACTTTCTGAGAATCCTCAGAAAAATGGACCTGAAGGAGGAGCTGCTGACCGTCTTCTACCGCTGCTCCATTGAAAGTGTGCTGACATATTGCATCGGTGTGTGGTTCTCCAGCTGCACCACAGCACACAGAAAGGCACTCCAGAGGGTCATCAATATGGCCCAAAAAAATCCTTGGACATCCTCTTCCCTACCTGAAGGACCTGTACAGCACTCGCTGTCTCAAGAGGGCACGCAGCATCCTACGGGACTGCACACACCCAGGACACCGGGTGTTTAAGCTGCTGCCGTCTGGCAGGAGGTTCAGGCTGCTGAGGTCCTGGACAAATAGACTCAAGGACAGCTTTTACAACAGAGCAATACCCTGATCAATGCAAACAGCTGACCTGACTGGCTACCTACCTGGACTTTTTTTTGGGGGGCGGGGTAACAACGGTAAAAACAGTAACAATAATAATATTTATATTTATAACAAGTTGCAATAACAATTAATGTGCAATAATAACAGTGTGCAATACAAATACACTTATTCTTCTTTTTATTATATATAAGTTATTATACTGTGTTGTGTTGTTTGTGTTGCGCTGTGATGTGTCATATCGTGTCGTGTTGTGTTATATGTAGTGCCGACGTAGGACAGTTTTCCAATTTCATTGTACTACTGTACTATGTATGACTGTGCAACGACAATAAAGAGTTATATTATCTTATCTTATAATGTCATTTGTTAAAGAAGCTCCAAGTTAATGGGCTTGAAAAGCATGTGGCATTGTAATAGTTTACGTTTGCCTGAATGTTTGCGTCCCGAGATTAAATGAACAGAACCAAATTATGTTTTAAAATTTAAAATTGTTTTTAACTCAGAATTTTGAAACACTGCGTTTCAAAAATTGAAAAAACAAGCAGCTGGTATTGTTCTTAAAAACAAATTAGTTAATTACAGCACTGTAACACACACTTCATTCTAGACTGTACACTATGTTAATGTAAACCCCTTATAAAGGGTGGAAAAATTCAACACCATAACAGCCTGCCATTAAAACAAATCAGATTTGCTGAGACTGAATTGGAGGAAATTCATTACAAAAAGTAATAGTTTAATTAGAGCTTATGCCACAATTAAAACTATTAATGTACACTGTTTTTTCTTTATTAGAAATTTTTAAAAGAATCCATCAAACAATCAGTAATAAAAACTCAAGTCACATTAAAGTGTGGAAAATGTGATAATGTGAGAAGCAGTTAACAGGGAACATTGTGTAAGTGTCCTTCTCTGTCATTTTTAGTTTTCATCTGCAAGAATTTGGCTTAATTTCCATCCTCACTGACAGAATCAACACAAGGAAGCCAAACAATCCCCTTTAACAGATGTCTCCCATCATTCGTTAACAGTATACCAATGTTCATCCAGCACAGCTGTTTGAGCATGATCATTTTTGATTAGGTTTATCATTATATTAGTGGTTAAAATAGAATAAACTAAAAGGCACAGCAACTGCCCAACAAGTCAATAATAAACTCCTGGTATACAAAGATGTCTTACTTCACACAGGGTTTCATTTCCCAATCGAAAAACAATAAAACTGTGGAACAAAAATCTATGGATCAATAAAAAAACAAAAACAAATTAACTTTAAAGTGACAGACAGTGCACATAAAAAAGGAATGGCATTTGACCTAACGCATGTGAACCCATCTGTCAGCCACGGTGGTTGTGTTAAAGCCTGGCCTTCAGCATGGAGAGCTGCCAATAGATGTGGCACACTGGAATTCATCAAGGATTTTAATGCTGATGAAAGCAAAAGGATGAATGCAGAGGTATAGGTCTGTGTCATCCATTCAGCTGGAAAACGACTGCAAACATACAATACTTACAATAGGGTCTGGAGACTATCTGTTAATGATTTAATTTATAATGATGAGAACATTTTTGTGCAGGGATGTTTAGTCATATAACAGATTAACACAGCTGACACTTTGCACAGGAAGCTTGAATTCTTCTATTACCATAAAGTCCCACCATATCCAGTTTATTATAGGAAAGCATAAACTGGAGACACGGCCTACTGTAAAATAAAACACATGGTCTTAGAGAGAAATTAAGATTAAATACTCAAAAAAGACTTTTTTAACACCCCAGAGATACTGCTTTGTGTTTCACCTATTCGGGAATTAGCGACCACTCCAAACAGCTCAAAATGTCCAAGGTTAGAAGAGCACAGTTGGCCTGACTGTTTAAATATGCAGAGGCAGAAATGTGTTCAGACAGAAATGAGAGCAGGTCCACATTTATCTGGCATTACTCCACAACACAATTTATGATTGTGTTTGACCTCATGAATTACAGTTTCCAGTTTCAACGACCCCAAAATTCTCCAATTGCTCTGACAATATACTGGCTCTCAATCAAACCTTTTCCATATTAAATTCTTAGATTATCCTCATGTGTCACATTGCCAGTCAGCATAATTAAACCATCTCAGCATCATGGCTATCATCTACAAATAAAACAGTAGTACTCCAGTTTCTCTTTAAGAAGAGTGGACTTACAGGGGAACACATCTGGAACCCACTGGGGCTAAGGTTCATGCTTTAAGATGCAGCTGTGGCTAAGATGGTACAGCGGTCATCGAATTATTGGAAAGTTGGTGGATCAGCCTTCCAATGGGTCGACTCCCTGACTTCTCCGGTCCACATGACAAAGTATTGTTGGGGAAGATATTGAACCCTGAGTTCTCGCCATTGGAGTGTGAGATTGTGTCTGAATGTTAGATAAGTACTTAGGCGTAGAAAAAAAAAGGTGCTCTGTGAATGAGACTGTGTTCAACCGAGTAGAAACGCATTGTGTAACTACCAGTCCATTTACCATTTACTGCTCCTAAAGAAGGACTCAGAATAGAACCCCTGGTGTCAGATAAAAGCTCTTCAATCTAATAATAACGCTATACTTTTTAAAATTATTACTTCATACAACAAACCATTCTGTAGCTTGGATTATATCCGATAAAAACAACCAAAAAACTAGCTGCATTTTCTGTGTCTCTTAGAAAGATATTGCTCGCTAGACGCAACATCTGCTCACCTTCCCTGGAGGCCCGCTGTCTCCCTGCTCCCCCTTCAGCCCAGCCTGGCCTGGAGGTCCTGCAATGCCCTGAGGAACAAATTACACAATGTTAACACTGAGAAAAAAAAAAAACACTCAATAGTGCTGCCACCGGTGAGCAATATGACATAAACTCAAACCTGCTTTCCTGGTAATCCATGTATTCCTTCTTTGCCAGGCACCCCATCTCTTCCAGGAACACCAGGTTTGCCTGCTTCACCCTGAGGAGCAGAAATGCCTTAGCATATGTGAATGTGTTTATCACTCTCACACTGAAGATCATTTACTCATTCAAAATCTGAATCGATGCCTGTGTTAAATTCACATCTTTACATCATTGATCAGTTATGGTCTACACAATAAGACTCTAAATAATGCACACAATGCCAGATAAATGAACTTACATCTATTTTGCTTGATTTTCTTATCAAAGTATGCCAGCACTTATTTTCAGGTTATAAAAAAGCACTTCACATTTTAATATATTTAGTCTATTACACAAATCCAGCAACATATTACACAAATCCAGCAGTGGATGTGTGAGAAAACCAGAAATAATAATGGTAGAAATGTTGATATATCCCCAAAAAAGAAAGAAGGGTCTGATATCCCAAAAAACCCTATGCAGCTCAAGCTGTCAGCAAAATCTTGGTACAGATGTTTTGGCATTTTCAGTTAATCACCTCCCTATTTTCAGCTACAACAAAACTGCCTGAGGGTCAAGACTTTTTTTTTCACGTTTACATTTCCTCACTGTGTGACACATTGCAGCCGCAGCAGGATTAAGACCAAATACGCACCACCTGCCCTGGCAGTCCCGGAGGCCCCTGTGGACCCTGCAGGGAGAAAAAAATTACAGTGGTACGAAGGAACACATTTTGATACACACCGTGAGATTTTAAATGAATTTCACGAGAAAACATGACAGAATTATTTTCCCCTGCTGAGAAGTTATGATTTGTGGGAACACATACCACAGCTCCTGGGGGACCTGCTGGTCCTGGCAGACCTGTGCTCCCCTGTGCACCAGGAGGACCCTGCAGAGATGAGAAATAAACTCACAGGGTTATCTGTTGTACATCACAACTGTGCGCATTGTTATATTATTCGGTCCCGGAGAAATTTAATGCATTTTATATAAGATGTAAAAAATTTTATACCTGTACACCAACACCTGCTTCTCCTTGATTACCCTGTAAAAAACAAAAGTTTTATGAGTTTGATAAACAAACAAACAAACAAAAATCTACTTGTTGTACACTAAAGTTTTGATAATGTAGTGAACTCACCTTTACACCGGGTGGACCTGGCAGCCCAGCGGGACCCATGGGACCCTGTTAAAAACACATCATCAACGTTGGTAACTGTTAATAAGAGTCTTTGAATGTGTGTGACATGTTTGTCATACTTACAGTCGGCCCCATAATGCCTGGCTCTCCTGAGTTTCCCTATAAGCAAAGTCACAAAGTCACATAAAAAATTGAACATCTGCACACAGGCCACATGCTAAAGGAATGTTTTGGGTTTTTTTTACATTTTTAAAAGCTAAATGGCTTTGTTCCTGAGAGTTATGTAAGAATGTCAGCCGTGTCTGTCGGTCGCTAAATATAACTTTCTGCTAGGAGTTTCCATTCACAGCAGTCCCAGTGAGATGATCACTGATACAGAAACAAGCAATTCTGCATTTGACTGCTCCAAAAAACAACCAAATGAGTGAATATTAAACTGTGTACAGATCAGCTAATGAGTTTATGTATTTTTGAGGTGTCTCTTTCAAGTCTTTAACTCTAAGTTAAATGACTACTTGCAGTAGCTTTATATGTAACAAAGTGATGTTTTCATCCAACTCTGAGTAGCAAAATCCAGAGCTGAAAAATGACGCCAAAGGCTAAGCTTATGAAACACAAAACTGAGGCAGGTTCCAAAATTGAGTACATAGACATTTTACTTTTATTTATTTTTATATATATATTAACAATGATTAGCAGCTATCAATTAACTGCATTTTATATCCATCAATCCTTAGGTAAAAAAATGATCACTTAAAAAGAAAAATCCTAAAACTGAGGCTTCAGATTCAAAGGTTAAAAACCCATACATGTTAAAATGATAAAATGTACAGATAATTTAAAAAAATGGTAGCCTTTAATGCTAAGTTTAGTTGTCATAATAATGTAATGAACTTGTTTTTTAATATAACTTACTTATTAAAATTTTTATTCAGGCTTAAAGAGGCTAAAAGTCTGCCCCAGTGTTTGACGCATGCTTTTACATATACTACCTTTTTTGTACCCATGCAATCTATAGATCATCTTGCTTACCAAGCAAGCTAGCATCAGCTGATAACTTCACCCTCTCATTCAATTCAATTTTATTTATGTATCACAACAACACTCGCTTAAGTTGCTTCATATTGTAAGGTAAAGACCCTACAATAATAGAGAGAAAACTCCAGCAAACAGATGAGTAAAAACTTGGAGACAGTGGGAAAGAAAGACTTTGGCTAGATCAATTTTTGTATACAGTCAACTCCCAGGAAGCAAGCAAATAACTTTCATTTTCAAAATGTAGAACTATTCCTTTAGGCAACATATTTATGCATAAATATGTTTAGAAAAATTGAGTACTGAAAAAGGTGCACACTTTTTCTGTACCCAAAAATCTACAACTTGGAATGATAAATACTGTCATATGTACATGTCTCTATATGAAACATAAAATACAAGCACTTAATTGATGGACAACAGGTAGAACAATACAAACAGATTATCTGAAATGTCAACAAGGAGACATTTGCATGGTAAGCTCTGAAAAATCAGCACTGTGCAAGGGATAAGCAAACAACAGACATCAGGCACAGCTGCATGCATGATAAGCAGATTCGAGTGAATCATCAACCGTACTTTCTGGAGTGCACCCAGTTTAGTATTCCCCACACTACTGTACATAAGAGCTGCGGCTGAGGATGTCAGCTGACTTGCTTTCATCTCGTCTAACAAATTTATGGTATTTTACACATTTAAATTATTTGCTTCAAAATGTAGTCCTTGAGTTTGACACAGATCCTTTTGGACATTTCATGAGGAACAGTTCGAGGTCTGACTCTTATCCCAGACCTCAGCTCCCAGAATCATGATTCTAATAAGAATAAATTAAGATTAAAGAGGTGAAATTTGCCTGGGAGGTACATGACAATGAGTGCATCCCGATGACAGGTTGTGCTCCTGGTGTTAAATCATGCTTTATTTTTTACCCTGCTTGCTTTGTAAGCTATTGCCCATCAGCGTCTTATCAGTTTTGGTCGAATCCTAATTATATCTGATACTACAAGGACAGATTCTCCAAACCTTTTACACCTATTTCCCCAAAAGCTCAAGCATGCCAGCCATCAGCAGAGAACCTACCGGTCTGCCTAGAACTCCTGGGAACCCAGGGAAGCCCTGGAGAAATGACAGACAAAGGAAAGTGGATGACAGGAGGGAGGGGGGGACAGGTGGGTGGAGAACAGTGACGAAAAAGGGGAAACGAACAACACACACAAAAGGAAATGGACATAGATAAGACGCACACAGGTAGAGAGAGAAAGTTAAAGAGTGAGGCGTTAGTCGCACAGCTGCACGTGGTTATTGCCTAAGGATCTACGAAGCCTCGGCCCAAGGAGGGAAACAGCTCCGTTGGCTTTGAACTTGCAGCCAGCCTGCAGCTTTAACTCTGCAGATCAAGCCTAAAAGAAGCAGACTGTGTTACTGGTTACTCACTGGTTGGCCTCGAGGACCAGCAGGCCCTGTTGAACCCTGCTCAGACACGCAGGGAAGGAAAACAAAAAGTGTGAGGAATATTTTCCTTTATCTTTCCTTGGTTTTACCATGACTGATGATAACCATGACTTACAGAATTTCCCCAAAGTGTGTTTTGGGGGAAAAAGATGAAACTTTAATGTGTTCTTTGTAGAGATGTGGTTCCTACTTGTTACATACTTTGAAAACAATAGATTATAGGCTCCTTATGTCTGTGAATGATTATCAGTGATATAAGGAAATACACACACTTACCAAGTCAGCTGAAATTAATGTTTAGAATACATATTTACAAAATCAATGCTATATCGTTTTCACTATGACAATTTGAAAGTACAGTGTTGTAAGAGTCAAGGTAACTTTCAGAAACCTCTGCCACACATCCCGCAGGGAGCAGTCCACTTACCGGTTTCCCATCCTGGCCCGGTTTTCCAGTCTCTCCTGGTGTTCCCTGCAATTGCAAGCCACACATCTGTATGCTGACAAATCTCATAAGAGTATCATAATAGTTTTATATTAGACTGAATAACACTTTCATGCAATTTAGCTGAACATCAACAAATATGAACACAACAGGTCATCTTTACGTTTCAGTTTTGCAAGATAAACAAGAAACAATGTTTTAATTAGTGGGAATTTAAGGAGGCGGAAGAGAAATTTTATTAGCTTTAGACATAGCTTGACTAACTGTTTCCCCATGCTTACAGTCTTTGCACTAAGCTAAGCCAACCAGCAGCCTTCAATAGTGTAATATTTAGTGGACAGATGTTAGGATCACATCTTTTCATCACTGATCTTCCTAACAAGCAGGAGGTGGTAGTCAGAATATTTAAAACACATTTTGAGTTCATGATTAGAGTAACAAAATATTTTAATCAAGGCTCCATTTGAGAGGCAGCTCACCTGTGAGCCATCACGGCCTTTTTCTCCTGGCTCTCCTCTCTCACCTTTATCACCTCGAGGTCCCACGAAACCCTGTAAGGCGCATTCCAATTGTTTATTCATATTAAGACACATACGATGTGACATGACACAAGATGTGTGTAATATGCGTAAATCTTACGCGGTCTCCTTTAGGTCCTGACGGTCCTGTAGCACCAGGTTCTCCCTTCAACCCAGATACTCCAGGAGGGCCTCTAGCCCCAGGAGACCCAACCAGGACTGAGTCAGCAGATTCTCCCTATAAACCATAATCACATACATATGTGTATCCTTTTTTTATTCTACATTTACTAAATATCTTATCACAACAATAACTAAAACTATTTTACCTTTTGACCTGGCGGGCCAGCTGGTCCTGTTAATCCATCCCGACCCTGAGAAACAGAACAAACTATCAGTTAACTACAAGAACCAGGAAATTTACTAAAACAAGAAATGAAACCATCAACCTAATAAGAGGACTCACAGAATCTCCTCTGTCACCTTTCTCTCCTCTTTCCCCCTAAAAAACAAATATACAATGTCATCAGTGTGATGCCACAAAAAGAGACCCCATTTGGTTGCCCAACTCTCCTCTCCACCTTATCTCCTGGCCTTCCTGCCTCTCCTAGTTCCCCAGCTCGTCCAGGAAGACCTGGTATCCCTGGCTTGCCAGGCTCCCCAGCAGGCCCCGCAGGTCCCTCTGACCCTCGTTCGACAATGGCTCTTCCTGGAGGCCCCGCTGGTCCCACAGGTCCTCGGTCCCCTGCGTCTCCTTTGCCGCCCCTCTCTCCAGGAAAACCACGAGCACCCTAGGGCAAAACCAGAATAAAAAAGCGATTTCTCTATCAATTTCATTCGATTAATTACACTCTAAAGAAAAAATCCAAGCAAGATGCTTCATTCTATCTGACTGGAAGTCTTCACATCATTTTGTCTTTTCACTTTAATCCTCGAAGATGCTTAGTCACACTTACATCTGCTCCAGATGGTCCTCTCTGTCCAGGCTCACCCTTATCTCCCTTTTCACCTTTCTCTGAAAGTGTGTCCTTGCTGTCCATAGCCTCCTTCAGATCAGACACCTGTGTGGAGCAGAAATCCAAAACGGAAAAGCTTTATAACTTTCAGCAGCAGATGCCCATCTGCAAAATGTTTTAATCCCCAGATAAAACCAGTCATTTAGAATTCATCCCAGCAGCTCAAAAACTGCTCATAAACAGTGTCACTTTAACCTGCCAGGCATAATTCTAAAATATATAAGCAGGTGTATGTGCATAATAAATGAAAGACTCATGCCTACATTTACTGGACTAAATGAGCTGCTGAAACAAGGCCAGACATAAATGGTATGATGACATTTGCAAGAACAAAGTGGGAAATATAACACTTTGCATACATTTGCAGGAAATGTTCTTCTCTATAAGCTATAACAGAAGCAAGAGTAAGTGCTGATTTTAAGACTGTTTAGATAATTGCATTTTTTCCCCATTATTCCATCCATCCATGCAAGTGAAAGCCAAAAGAAATCATGTTCAAATCGAGTTAGTCATCTGAGGAGTCCACCTACCTGAATACCAAAGCCTGCCAGAGCTTTCTGTACATCCTGGCAGGAAACACGGAGACATTATTAAACCGAGATGTAGAAATGTAAAATACTGACAACTGACAATTACATGACAGACAATGTGCTGATGTCTTACCACTGACGTCCCGGGTTTGCCAGGTGCTCCATCCTCTCCTGGGTCTCCCTAAACATAACAAGATATGAAGGAGTCAAAAAAAAAAAAAAAGTGGACCCTCGATGTCACATTTTCACTGAATGTTTCACTTACAGTTTCACCTTTCAGGCCAGGCAGACCTCGCTCTCCCTGAAAACAAAAAAGAAAAAATGAGAAATACCAATGAGGGTGAGGGGGGAATCGCACTGCAATACCATCACAATAAACTGCACACAATAATAACGGCATCACAGTAAAATGATTCTTAGATCTTTGCAATCTTTCTTTTGTGCAAGAAAAAGTACTCCAGAAATGGAAAAAAAGCAGGGCTTATTTCTTTAGTAATGTAACTTTGGTGTTAGAGTGTGTGTGTGTGTGTGTGTGTGAGTTATTATTATTCAGCTTTAATAACATGTTAGTTCAAAGTACTCCAGTTTATACTTGCTAACTAAAAGGTAAGTTAATTGTTCAAAGAGGACTGTGAATGTCATATGCCAACTAAAGAGTCTTGAGGTGTAATGAGTTCTCATAAGAATAGAAGGTGAAAGACTTGACCTGTAGCTGCTGTTACATAGAATCACATTTCCATTCACTTCCTGTTTCAGCTACAGAAGCAGGACACCAGTTAATACAAAAAAGCCCAGAAAAAAAAGAAAAAAACATCTCGAAACTACAACTTACTCTGGTTCCTGCAGCTCCAGGGATTCCTGGGACACCCTGAAAGGAAAACGGGGACACAAAAATGAAGACACCCTGGCAGCTAACAAACAGCAACTTGTGTAGATATGACACACATAACTGCTGGTTGTGAATGTTGGTGGCTCATGGTTTGGGGATAACAAGAGCAACATACATAGAATATAGTGGACAGTAATAATTATTTGACTGCCACTTATTTTCTTTAAAAATATATATTTCTCCAATAAATAAGCTAAAAGAATCTAACTAAAAGATGCTCAATTTAGTTTCAGCAGCACAAACAGCGGCAATAAGAATGGTGATGCACACTTACGGGCGTTCCTGGGGGCCCCTGTGGACCTGGGATTGGTGTCGCGTCAGCTCCTTTCACATACACAACCTGAGAAAGGGGAACATCCCGTTTCATTCAAAACGCCAAATTAACTTTGCTATTTTTCACATGTTGGCTTCACTCGCACCTGACCAGGAGGACCAATGCTGCCAGGTAATCCAGGTGCTCCTGGGGGACCAGGGGAGCCTAAAGGCCCAGAAGGACCACGGTCTCCTTTCTCCCCGTCACGGCCCTGAAAAACACATGCTGTTCACAACTGAAATTCACCCCACACACTTTCTTCCTCCTTCACTATAGTAAAGGCTGAACTATAAAATCAAAGCAGGTGGCCGCTGCCACCCCTCCACTGATGTTCTAGAGATAATTAATATGAATTTGCACATGAAACCGGCACTCTGACATTTGGCACCCCTCTGGATTCCACTCAGAAGTCGCTCCACTTAAAGGCTAAGCTAGATCATTAGAGGTGAATTTATATAGCTTCTTCAGAGGAGCCCATTGATTCAGCAGTGAGAGGCTGATGTCAATTTTAGAACAACTATGGCTGACAAATATACAGCTGAAGGGGGAAGTGATCAGGAGAAAAAAAGGATGGAAAGCTGATATGCAATAAAGTCATAACAGTAAGGCAGGGTGATATAAGGCATCTCGATAAGATATATAAAAAACAAACTGACAACAAACACATTTTTGATAAGTAATCATATGAAAGAGGTTTGTGAAAACTGACATCTCTTCCAGCTGCTCCAGCTTCTCCTTTGTCACCCTGTAGATTAGAAATAGACATTAAATACAATCTTCAAAAATAATCCTGCTAAATTATGGGTTTTCTTGTTTTAATCCCCTCTTTATGTGCACATCATGTAAAAATAAAAACCAATGTCTAATGTACGTACATGTAACATGCAATTTTACATGACAATCGCGTGGCTTGGTTAGCAAACATCGTGCCATGGGTCAAGTAAGATGCCTTTACAGAGTCAAACTGTGGAAATCATGTTGACTAAATCGTATAAAAGAGACACAGACCTTTCTACCATCTTCGCCTGGCACGCCATCCTCGCCCTGTGAGTCCAAACAAAATGCATTACAACAAACAGGAACAAAGTGCATAATGGCCAGTCTGCCACGGGAGCACTCAGTGCCTCTGCTTTAGAAACTCACTTAAGCGAACCATTATGCGGCAGAGCCTGAAATAAATGTCCATACTACTTTTGATCAGTAAACATCATTTACAGAATAAAGGTATAAAAAAGGCCATTACCAATTATACAAGTACATCAAACTATGAGGATATTATATTCAGGAGGTCAGAGTTACCGTTTTGCCAGGTGGTCCAGCTTTGCCATTTTCACCTGCTTTACCCTGACAAATAAAAGTAAGGTTAATTAGAAATTTGGAAGCGGAAGTTCGGTAAAAACATGTATAGGCCTGACAGGCAGAACGATGGAACTTTGTGGGAGTCTCTTTTTGAGTGGGATAGAGGGGTACTCACAGGTATCCCTGGATTGCCTGCAGGTCCAACAGGCCCTGGGGGACCCTGCGCCCCTACTAGTCCAGGTAATCCCTGGCAGAAAAAAAACAACAAATAGTCCAAAAGTAGATTTTGCAATGAATTACTAGACACTGTATTACAGTGCAAAATAGATTTAAATGTGATTTGTTTATTTTCTGAGACGATCACTGTGTAAAAGATTCAGATTCAGAGATGTCATCACTAGATAGACTTTAATGTGCATGAGCAGCTGCAGAGCTGTTGTACAACTGCCCTGTAAGCCAGGATTTAGATCTTTTAAATAAACCCTAAGTTTCAAAGTTCTGGACTTTTAATAACATTATTATGGTCAATATTGCATAACAGTCTCCTCTGAAAAGTGGACTGGCCTGGAGACATCTTTCCCTACAGTCGGCTTACGCAACTCAGCACAGATCTAAAAGCTGTTTTTTTACAGTTTCCACAGTGCCCTCTGCAGGACGCCCACTTCAAGTGCATATGCTCACTAAAATTGAGAATGTTGCCAAATAATGACCCCACAACCCCAAATTGGATGAGCGGAAGAGAACGGATGGATAGATGGATGCTCATTAAAATCAAACTATAGAAGACATTGTTCTGTTTTAATCAGAACAATGAGTGAAAACCTGAAGGGGCAAACAATTATACCCGTCTACTTAAGTAACAATACAACCAAAAATAATGTGTTTATTTTGTAATGATTGCCTCTTTCACACAATCATCTTCAAAGACAGAAAGAAACAAAACTTACATCCCTCCCTGGATCTCCCTGTTTCCCAGGATCACCCTATAACACAAATAAAAACAAATGCAGTGCATCAGCTACACAGAGACTCTGTGAGTCTTATAGTTTGGTAAAAAATGAGAAACTGAAATACCCTCTGGCCAGGTGGCCCAGGAGCCCCTGGTTTACCATCAAGACCAGGACGCCCATCTAAGCCAGATGCTCCCCGTTCTCCCTGGTAATGCATCAGTTAAGAGTTAGGAAATCACATGGTTATTACAGTCTGTAAGTTAGCAGTAAAGGTGATTTAACTTTGCTATGAAGCTTACTTTCCCTTATACACATGTTTCTGCCAGCAGATTCCTACTGGAAATCTGCTGTTTCACTAACAAAACCAGTGGAAGTTTCCTTGCAGCACAATGACAGAACTACACATGTCAGAAGAGAGCAGTAGATGAGATTGTGTGACTCCAAACCTTCTCTCCAGGTGGTCCTCTGTCTCCTGTGTCGCCCTATAAAAATCAACGTGGCATAAATATAGTTGAAAGTCAATGAAATTCAGACAGTTAAAGATATGCATTAGAGATAATTGTAATGTAGAGAATGAGAGAAGGAAAGTCCACTCACTCTTGTCCCTGGAGGCCCCCGTTGTCCCTCAGGACCCTTTATAGACGACAGGAAAAGAACAAGAAGTCACATCACTCTTGCATACTAAAATCTACTGAGAACAGGATCTGTGCGCATTCAGATTTATATAGGGCAACTTATCAGATGCTATGAATGCATTTAAAAATTGCAAGAATGAGGAACACTCACTCGTAGGCCTGGAGCTCCAGGAGTCCCCGCCTCGCCTTTCGTGCCTTTGCCACCATGCTCTCCTGGGTCACCAGCATCACCCTGGGAATCACAGTGATGTAATCTGCTGCTATATACTTTTTTTTACCCAGTTACCTTACATTTTTCAGCTATTGGTGTTTATTTAGGATATTTTAACAGGTCAAACGAACATACTTGATTTTGTAAAAAATAAATAAATAAATTCTCAGTGTCTACATGCACAGAAAAAGCGCTCACCTTTTCTCCTCTCTCTCCTTTCAGCTGGCCCTGGATATCAGCCTGTTGACAAACAAACATGGCAAATGTCACATGGAGCACTGCCTCCTCTGTGTTATCAAAATTGGATTATAAGTAGTTAATTCGGTGTTAAGCTGATTGCTGGAGGCTGTTAAACAGTGTTCTGTGACACTGTTTTTTTACCACTGTTCCTGGTGGTCCTTGGGGCCCTTGAAGTCCCTGGTTGAAGAGAATAAAGTGTGTGAATCCACTAACGGTACATATAAAGACACATCTCCCATTTCCAAAATGAAAATAAGCACCATACCTGTTCTCCCTTCTCTCCTCGTGGTCCAGACGGTCCAGGGCTGCCCTGTGATTGAACACAGATCAATAAAGGTGCTGAGCGGCCGACCTTTTTCACAGCTCCTTCTCTCAAGGTCTCAACAGAATAGTACAAGAGCATACTGAAAAGCTGTCTGTATGATAACACATAAATGAGTGTCTCACATTTCGTCCACTCTCTCCAGGGTCTCCTATGTCTCCTTTCTCGCCTGGTGGCCCTGGCTGACCAGTCTGACCCTGAGTGCAGCATCAATCAAAAGGTCTGTTAAGTGAACTTTCAAATGAGGCAATTTAAAGGTTGCGATTGAAAACTTAACTTTAAAATATGCTTCAAAGAGATTTGTCATACCCTCAGTCCTCTTTCTCCTGGCTTCCCTGGAAGTCCAGACTCACCCTGATGAAAAATTAAAGTAAAAAAAAGAAAATGGCCAAGAGAAAGGATGGAACTACACCTAAATATTCATGACAGAAGGATCCTTTCTTTGTGGATATATATGATGGGGATGATATTCTAGTCAAACAAACATATTATAAAAGGTAAAAAGAAAAAAGAAAGAATGTGAAAGAGCGGATGTTATACTCACAGGAATGCCTTCATCACCCTTCTCTCCTCTCTCCCCCTAAAAAAAACGGGATTAATAATTTATTTGGGTGTGAAGCTCTGTGGCATTAAATTTCAAAATCGACACTAACCCAGTAGAGCATCTGAAGAGAGTACACATGCACAAAAGAAAGGCACTGGACATGTCATGAATACATAAAGGGTACTTGTTTTTACCTCTAAAACGACCATTAGAAAGAGACGCATGTTGAAAGAAACAGAAGAAGGTTGCTGTTGATTTTTGATTACAGCACTGAGAGCAACATGGACAACCTTAATATCTTAATACAAAAGTATGGAGTAAAGTGCAACAGTATATGGACACCTACACATTACACCTACAGGAGCTGCTCAACCATGAAAACCCATACCATGAAGGTCCCGGCACACAGTTATTGTGCTGATGTTAATGCGCAAGGAGGTTTGGAGCTCTGTAACTTTACGTGGTCTGACACTTGGTAGCTGAGTTGCTGTGGTTCCTATATCTTTCTGATTTCAATAATTGATTGTGTTGTATTTTAGGTGATTGTGGAATATCTCGCAGGATAGAAAGTGACTTGTTAAGGTGTGGCCCAATACTTTTATCCATATAATGTACTTCACTGTGTAAGGTAAACCAGTGAAAGAATAAAAGAGTATAAAAGTTTCAGTAGAAGCTATAGTTTCCCATAGAGGCTGGACCATATGGTTGATATTATAATAAGAATATTAATGTGGAACCAGAAAACTTTTTCCATATATCATAAATTTAGATTATCAACTGATTATTACACTTATTTTAAGTACAGAAAATGTATGTCAACAGTCCTTTCTAAATATATTTACACTGTGGAGTAAAACTTAAATTATCACTCAAACCTACATCCTATTTGTAAACTCTTGAAAAAAAAAACAAAAACTGTTGCTTGTCACAGTAAAGGTCAGGTAGTAACTTCATCCAAAACACCGCTCTGACCTGTTTACCGGGAACGCCTAGCTTTCCTGGGAATCCTGCGCGTCCATTTTCTCCCCTCTCTCCCGGTTCACCTGGATCTCCCTAACAAACAGTTAAGAGGACCAGATAAACAATCAAACAGACAGTAATAAACAAAAACAACTGAAAGCATTCACAGCAGGCCTCTCACCTTGGCACCTGGCCTTCCGCTAATACCAGCGGGCCCCTGAGGGAAAAGCATATGTTTATGTACTTTTGCTCTGAGAGGTTTGGGAATGACAACAGGTGGCACAAGGGAATGCTTCATGAATAACTGATGCTTGTGTCAGGAATACATCACGGCAGCTGTAAACAGTGCATCTGTGCCCTTTGTAGCTCTGATAAAGAGAAGTTAGGATGACTTACTCGCTCTCCCGGCTCTCCCTTAGGTCCTGCAACACCTGACCCTCCAGAGCCCGGAGACCCCTTACAGTATAAGAAAAAAAAATCAAAAACCATTATGAGGTACGGCAAATGATGAACATTTAAAAGCAATAATTAACATATTTTTCTCACTTTCTCTCCTCTCTGCCCTGGTTCTCCCTTTTCTCCTTTCGAACTCTCAGGGCCAGGTACGCCTCGCTCCCCCTGCGGGTGAAAAGCGGTGGAAGTTACACCCATGAACTCTGAGCGAGCTCCGCTAAAATGAAAAGTTGTAGGAGATGCGATTTTACACATTACCTGTTCTCCTTTCCTCCCTGGGAGACCTTGAACCTGCATGATTTAAATAATTCAATAAAGGCTTGTCATCATACACATAGACTGTCATGAATATTAAGTGCATATCCAAAAAAACGCATGAAGAAGTCAAAGAAATGAATGTATGTGATGATTTTCTCATGTCTGATTGCTCACAGTTCTCCCAGGCTCTCCTCGTGCACCGTCATTTCCCTGGGAACAGACATGTTCACTTGTTCTTTCATCTTTGCTTTGAAATTCATTACACCAGATTATGAAACATTCAACGGCAAAATCACGTTCCTATTGACCCGCTGCCTCTCATATCATTGCACTTAATTATATCAGTCTCACCTTTTCTCCTGGCGGTCCACTGGGTCCTGGTAAACCCTGTTACAAAAAGGAAACACCATTTTGTGAGACTCCTAATGCAGATGATGCAACAAGCATGAAATGGAAAGGCACACAGATGCCATTAGCCAATATAAAATAGCAGTCTGTCACTTACTCTTACACCTGCTGGTCCTGGAGGGCCTGGCTTCCCTGAATCTCCCTGAGGAGGCAATTTAATTCAGAAAAGAGTGAAAAAAATCTTTTGAAAGCACAAGATGCTAACCTGTAACTAAGACTACAAACTAAACCAGTACTCACTCTTCCTCCAGTTTCACCAGCTGGTCCTCTCTCCCCCTACAAACATAAAAAGGTTCAAATTCAACACATGCTCTTTCGGTGAAAGTTTCCCTGTATTAAATCAGCACATGCAATCAACAGAGTCTTACTGCCATACCTGAATAACTGAAAACATTACAAACCTTTTTGGGGTGTGCTCGAATATGTGTGGGTAAAACGATGCACAGCATCAGTGGTACCAATCTATTGAGCATCAGTGACATCACTAAGGTGTCTGCTGAGAGGATACTAAAAATCCTTCCCATCTGACAAGTGATAAAATGGCATCATCCATCATAATTCATGACTGTTTCCTTTCTCGGGCTCTTTGATATACAGTATCATTTTATGACCTCATTACTTATTCATTCATTCTGATTTTTTTTTTGTGAGTAGCATAAAAGGACTCCAGCTGTTACATCATCACGATTATTTTTTTTAAATGAATGTTGAATCTTATAGAAAAGGGGCCCCAAATACTGTGAAAAGTTATCTTGATCCATATAACAGAAAGACGAATAAACAGTGACACAAAGAAAGATTCAGTCTCATGTCATGTGACTCACCCTATCTCCCTGTGATCCAGGCTCACCTGGTTGCCCTCTGTCTCCCTATCAGGAAAGAGAGAGTGATAGAAGTCATTATTCTGTTGGAAAAATGGCAAAAGTTTATTTTTTTTCCCTGCCATCGTCTTACCTTGCTGCCAATTTCTCCTGGAGGCCCACGGGGCCCCTGAAAAACAGAAACAAAATGTTCAAACCTAAATTTATCAGCTCCACTGAGGGGGTTATGAATTTATTTCTGTTTCTAATTACACTTTTTCCTAATTAGCAGGATTTCTCAGCACCCAAACATGGCCATTTAGAAAGCATTTCCTCAAAACTCTGTAACTGTAAGGCACAGAAGCCCTTTTTTCACATGTATTTATTTATCTAAGCAGCCTTCATCATCCTGTCTGTTCTTTCTGATATTTACTGCATAAAATGGATACATCTTCATCATACTGTACTATGAGCCATGCTTTTTAAACACCCATGTGTCTGACCTACCCTGTCCCCAGGTTCCCCATTTTTGCCTGGAGGTCCAGGTTGTCCTTCGGCACTGTCACCCTGAAAAATAATCACAGGCCTGTGAAATAAACACATTGCATCACTCTTAAACCGACTCAATAGGCAACTACCTTCTCCCCTTTTCTGCCCTCAAGTCCTGCAGGTCCTGGAGGACCCCGAGGTCCCTGAAGTCCTGGAATACCCTGATAATACAAAAAGCAATTAGTAAATGCAAAATATGCCTTGCTTGTACACAGAGCCAACCTTCAAAATAATGTATCAGCACACTGTCTGCGATTGACAGCTCTTACAGGGGAGCCCTTCTCGCCTTTCACTGCCACCCCGCTGCCTACTCCTGGAGGTCCCTGTCAGCAAAAAGAAATAAAAGGTGAGAAATCATTCTGCTCGTGTGGTCCTTCGCAGTGAAAGGACAAGTTGGTGATGGTGTGACTCACCCTCTCTCCTGGGCTTCCCTTGTCTCCCTGTAGAAAAAAGTGGAGGAGGAGAGAGAAAGACAGATTGAGAAAACAACCGGGGTGCGCTCTGTAGTCCGGGATTTACGGTACCTTAAAACTAAAGCAGATTGACATAATACAATGATCTGTTAATAACGGGACATTCTTATAAAATAACTGAAGAATTGGAAACTTTGCTGGGAAAGAGAATAAAGGATGAGATTTTTCTTCATTATTTCCCAGTGGGTCACCACAGCTGATCGATCTGTCCCTTTATCCCCAGCCAGTGACCAGTGAACACTATGATAGACAGGGTAATTCATGTCCAGACTTCAGACTTCACAAAATCAAACAGCATCGGTCTCTGGGGCGATCGTGGCTCAAGAGTTGGCAGTTTGTCTTGTAATCAGGTTGCCAGTTCGAGCCCCGGCTCGGACAGTCTCGGTCGTTGTGTCCTTGGACAAGACACTTCACCTGTTGCCTACTGGTGGTGGTCAGAGGGCCCGGTGGCGCCAGTGTCCGGCAGCCTCGCCTCTGTCAGTGCGCCCCAGGGCAGCTGTGGCTACAATGTAGCTTGCCATCACCAGTGTGTGAATGGGTGGATGATTGAATGTGTAAAGCGCTTTGGGGTCCTCAGGGACCAGTAAAGCGCTATACAAATACAGGCCATTTAGCATCAGTCTCTGTTATTGAATATGAAAACTGGATTTTTAATACATTAAAAGAAAAAAAAAGACCTGAGACTTTTTAAATATGGAGTGGAAAACTGAAAAGTAGAAACCTGGATAAAAACCTCCAACCAAAGAAAAACTGCCCAAGGATTTCTTTACATATACAGCCAATGATTGATATTCCACTGATGAAATATGCAGGCAGCTCAATACTACCACCATGTGTGAGACTTAGACAATAACAGTTTCTTATTGGAGAAATGCTCCACAGAGTTCATAAACCATATCCAACAGCTGTTTTCTCAGTAGGAATGGAAATAATGGAAAGAACTGAGTGAAAAAACTGTACCCACCCAAGTATATAATGACCAGTATATAATAAGCTTGTATATAATAACAAAGCAAATATTCATTGCATTTGAAACTGCTGTTGTTTCCCTGTACTTGTAACAGAGCTAAGGGAAACTGACTGGGTGGTTTAAGATACGCTTTAGCACCGATGTGGCAGAGAACAAAACTTCTGCACAGAAGTCAACCTGGCGGTCAGTGTTTTGCACTAGGAAAGGATGTGGGCTCATACATACATGAGACATGAGTAAGGGCACTTTACAAATCTGATGTCAAAAGAATTAACTATGGAAATCTATTTCTTTTCTTAGTAGAAGCGAAACAATGCAGGAGAAAAACCTTGACTGAAAGCCCTGGTGTTCCTGGTATTCCTGGGCGACCATCCTGGCCTCGTGTCCCTGGAACTCCAGGTTCTCCTTTGGTGCCGTCCCTGCCTAGCCGACCTGGTATACCCTTGCCACACAACAAAAACTCAAGTCAGTACATATGAATGATGGATGACCATACAAACCATTTTAACTACACTCTCTTCTACACCTAAGATTTTACAGGTGACACTTTGGCCCACTGTGGGTTTTAGGATTACACTGGCTATTTAAAAGAAGTTAAAGAATGCTGTGAATGTCAACATAAGAAACATCCTGACTGGTTATCTGGTGCTTTTCTTACATCTGTTCCTGGAATGCCTGGTTCTCCTTTCCTCCCTGGAAGACCCCCACCACCAGATGTCACAGAACCTGGTTCACCCTAAAATATCAACAAAGTGCAGTAAACAGTGGAATAATAATACTTCACCTTTTTTCTGAATTGGAAAAAAAAAGGTTAAGACGTTTTTAAGCTCACCCTTTCACCTTTATCACCCTTGGGCCCCAGTGGTCCTGGTGTTCCTGGTTCACCCTAGAACAACAGAAAACAAAGGAAACACTGCAGTTCAAACCCGGTCACCAACAACTCTCTGGTACAGGACGGCTGGGGCTACTTACTGGGTTTCCTCTGACACCAGGTAAGCCTTGTGAACCCTGTGCAGTAAAAAAAAAAAAAAAAATTATAAGTAACAGTATTTTATTGACTCGCTGCTAACAAAATCATAAACAGTCAATCTGTGGGTTCCAGTCACTCTACTCACAGGAACACCTGCATTTCCAGGGGCACCTGGTCGCCCTGGTAACCCTGGATTTCCATCAATACCGGGAAAACCCTAAAGAGAACACGGCATATTAGTTTGTTTCTGTTTTGGCTGGTTTGTATGGTTTGTATGGTTTAGAATGCTTTCAGCTACACTTACTCGCTCTCCCTTTTCTCCTTTTACCACTAGCGAAGGGTCAATTGGGACACTTTGGCCTGGTGTTCCTGGACGACCTTCAGGGCCTCTGGGGCCATCTCTCCCAGGCAAACCATCACGACCCTGTATGAAGATTGCTATTTTCAAGAAAGAGCTTGCATGGCGGTGGACTGCAAACCGACATGCAGATTTGCATTAACCATAGGCAGGCTAAAGCAACTTAAACAGCACAACCTGTGTAGAGCTGCCAGTTAACACGTTCAGCTGAGCCAACACTGTTGTGGGCTGATATTGATTTGCTGGATTTGCGACTGAACCAGACTTTGTGGCCTGCCTGGACTGACTTTACACTCAATAACTGGACGCTTGCTAAAATGTCATATCAATATCCATTTGCAGTAACACTGCACTACTGCAATGCCAAACTGAATCATCAAGTTCAGTATAATTAAATGACTCACAGGCTCTCCCTTGCGTCCATCTGCACCATCTCTGCCTCTCTCACCCTGTGGGTTCAAACAAAGGAAACGGCATCTTAAAAGCTGAAGAACAAGACCACTGGAGGAAAAAAAAGTGCAACTTCAGCTCTTCAATACCTTTTCTCCACGTTCTCCCCTGTCACCCTAAAAGAAAATTAAAAAATAACACCAAAGATTTAGAAATTACAATATGAACGGCAACAGAAGAAAGCTCTTGCTTTTATCAGTTACATAATTAACAAGCAATTAATCGGAGCAGCATACATCAGTCAGTTTGTGGTTATAGGTTATAAAATGTAAAAATACAGCATGACGGTACACAATAACTTACCCGAGGGCACTGAATGGTGCACTCATCTGTATCTTGAGTAGTCTAAAAAACATCAACAGAAACAGCTGAGATTTAGACTTTAATTCTTATCACCGTTAAAATAATCGACACATATTCACTAATGTGAGTGTTACAGATGTTTAAACAGTTACTGGAAAACTAGCTGTTTTGTTTGCCTTCTTCTTTTTTGAAGTACATGTCAGTCCAGATCACACCAAGCTTAACTCTAATTCAAGATTGTAAACAAAATATTTTTTCTGGTTTCTTCCCACCTGTTGCGCCCTGGCAATACCACAGAGCAAGTCGGCTAGATTAGATTGTAGCGTGTTTAGCTGCGCTGGATAGCTTGTATACAAGAGGTTGTTGTTGCCATCTGACACAGCCTGATACAGCTCCACAGTGTCTGCCTGGTCGACACCAACAGCTAAGACTTTCACACCTAGCAAACATGCAAACAGAAAAATCAACAGTATTTGTTTGCAAGGCAGAAAAGATCATAATGTCTGTAGTGTACTGCAATTGAACAAACTATTTGTGGAATTATTTTGTAAGCATTGTTAATTAATTAAATTGTTTATTAAAATTTGATATGCCAAATACTCGGCATATCTCAGCATGATGTGCAGTGTGTCCGGCTCTGTTCAAGATGCTTTCAGATGTTTGATTCTATTAATGGTTTTTTCATTTATTTTTAGATTGAACACATGGCTTCCTACATTTTTAGACACACTTTTGTGGTAGATATGTCCCAACTAAACTGTTCCAATTCTGTCAAATATGCTGCCTTCATAGGGACCAGGCAGTAACACCCATCCAAGTTAAAGCAGCTGTCATTCTATTATATTCTGTTAATATTGTGACTTCATGTCAGTGATCCTCTGAAAGAAAACCTGTAGCTTTGAGACTGCTGGCTGCAAGGCTCAGGTCGTCATTGGAACGTTTGTCAGCGATGATGACAACAACACCAGGGACCCTTAGTCTCCGTCCAGCTGATGGGGTGAGGACATATTGTCTGGTGAATGTTACCGCCTCACCTGCAGAGGGTGACAGGCAATATCACAAATGTCATCGCACAAAACAAAGTAGCTGCTCAGATGGCACTCAGTAAGAACATCAAAGGGCTGTCAGAAATGATAAGGAGAAAGACAAAAATCCCAACCGATGTTGCTCCCTGGGCTTTCATCAAAGGGTATGGACTGAATCTCTTGAAGTAGGGTGTCAGATCTGGCATGGCGATTGAGCAGGAACCATATTTTGGGTCTAGAACCATATACTACAACCCCAATCTGAAACAGATAAAAAAAAAAAATAAAAAAAAAAATAAGTAAAAGCTAAAAAAGGACTGGAAAAAAAACAGTTGTACATTTCCCTGATCTGTTGTGAGACTTTATTTTGACAAAAAGTACCTGTGTGTTGAGGGCTCCAGTAGTTATGAGAGACTCTGCTGTATTTGTGAGGAATTCACGTAAAGGTCTTGCAAGATTAATACGATCAGTAGACGCAGGTACCAGAAACACCACATCTAGAGACCCAAGCGCACACACTGCAAACAGAGGTGTGTCAGGGTTAGTAAGCGATGCATTCTTAAACAAAAGCATATGAAAGAACATGTGTTTGTTTTACCAGGGCGTCCAACTACAGAGCTTTCCCCTCCTAGTCCACTTGCAAAGTTGGGTTGCAGGCTAAATCGATATCGAAGGCCCAAACGCAGCCCGGGCACCTCATAAGAGCTAGATGAAGCAGGCAGCGTGACGGACAAGACTCGACCACTATCTGAGAAATGTGAACAGTGGGATTAAATGAAATGCATAATGTTAACAATGCAAGCATGTAGTAGTTGAAACAAAACAAAAAAGTGAACATGTATACCGCGATGCCTTACCTGATTCTTCTCTCCAACGAAGAATATATCCGGTGGCACTTTGTAAAGGACTCCAGCCCAGCCGCACAGAATCCTGGGTAACCTCTACCACTCGTAAAGTTGTGGTAGGCAATGAAGGCGGGGTATAATCACCAGCTGTGTGCATTCAGATGTAGTCAATTTATCCCCTTTATCAGTCAGTTTTGTACATTTCAACGGTTTTCTGTGAAATTTGAGATTTTGCAGCAAGGCTTCACAGAACCCTGCATATTCCTGAAGGTTTATGTTAGCACCAATCAGTATTTGTGAATTACCTCTAAAACACATTTCCTGCAATTATATCCAAAAGTCAGGACTCACGTGTGGTAACGCTGACAGATACCGGGGCTCCCTCTCTGTTTTGGACTAAAGCCATGACCTGCACCTCATACTGAACTCCAGGGTCCAGCTGGTCTAAATCCACTGCTGTCACATCTCCAGCTACCAGCTGACTCCTCTCTTCACCACCTACAGCAAAACACAGCAAGAGTGAGTGATCTAAGAGAAACAAGCTTTTATAACACCTTAATATCAGAAGAGACAAAAGAAGAAACAAAACCACACACCATCTGTTCTCCTCCAAGACACACGATAAGATGTTGCTCCCTGCATGCCAACCCAGGTGACTCGGACAACCTCTCCGCGGCCCTCCTGGACTTGCAGTGATGTCACAGTCCCAACCGTGGACTGATCTGGTTCTGTGAGTAGGATCAGGAAAATACTAAGCATTGTTTACTTTAAAATATTCCAAGTAATCCACACTCACAGCTAGGTTTATGTAAAAAGATACACTTTGCACCTGTTGTTCTGGGTATTTGGCTGATCTAGTGAGATACCTGTTTTGACATCTAGAACTGCAGGAGTCCCTTCTCGAGATCCAGTCAGTGTAGAAACCTGCACTGTGTAAGCCGAATCTGGCTGCAGTCCATCGATAGTGTAGGTAGAAACACTGGCATCAACTTTACGACTAGTTTCGACTCCTGCAGCGAGCAGAATATTGTTTGACACTAACACATTCCTTTATTTATTAATCATGTATGTGGTTCCATGTAAATGCATTCATTTGCTTTTAATGCAAATAATTACAAACCATCATCACGGCGCCACGTGATCTTATACCCAGTTGCCCTCGAGGAAAGTGACCACGTAATGCGTATTCTCTGAGGCGTGATGTCAAGGACACGAAGTCCAGACAATAACCCACTTTGGGGATTGGTCTGAGTAGCCAGCGTGGCCACCTCTCCAACACGCTGATCAGCAACAGCTGCAACACCAATTATTAGTGCCTCATCTGGCTGCAGGCCTTCTAGGGTGAAGGCCGTGAGCTCCGCTCCCAGAGTACGGGATTGTTCTGCACCTACAAAAGGGAGAACATGGGGTTACAAAAAAAAATCTAAATTAATCAAGCTAAAACAGAAAAGAAATCTAAACGATTATTTTTATATCTATCTATCTATATATATATATATATGAGATAATATTTATATGCATAACACTTACTGTTGCCTTGTCTCCAAGTAACCCTGTACCCCGTTGCTCCGGTAACACCTGTCCAGGTAATTCGAATTCTCCGACTATTTGCATTTATTACTCTCAGATTAGTCACCCTTCCCACAACTTGCTCTGCAATCATTAATATAATGATTAATAAAATATAGCATCACGGTGCTTTTAAGGAAAAAAACAGTGGATAAAGCCTGAACTTCACAGAGGTCCATTCAGGTTCCAAGGTTTTCAAAGATAAAAAACAAACAAACACATCTGCCATTGAGTCAAGTGAATGTGATGATCTTTTTGTTTGTTTGTTTTTTGTTGTTGCTGAAATTGGCAGGTAAAAGAAAGACACAGGAGAATCAGAATGTCAGTAGCTTCCCAAACTCACCTGGTTTGATATTGACAGTCACCGGGTCTCCTTCGCTTTCTCCCACCAGTGCCGTGACACTGACACCATACGAGACCCCCACTATCAGGTCTCTGAGGTCAAGGGTCGTCTGGTTTCCAGGAATGAGTCGTACTTCTTCTGTTTGCGCTGACATGACATGAATCATACAGAAATGTTACCACCAATCATGTTTTTATTAATTTGGCAACAGAAGATATTGATTTGTTTTTCTTTTTAAATGACTAAGTTCAGCGTACAGTCAGTGTTCAAGATGATAACTCTGTACTGTGTGGCCCCGGCTACACCGGTCCAGCCAAGTCTGACAGTGCTGCCCAGATACTCCACCACTCGCAGGTTGGAAACCCTTCCCACTGGCTGTTCCTCTGCAAAATCAAGGGTCAAAGTGATTCCGGCACAATCAGCATGTTTATGACCCATACAGTAAATCCAAAATCAGTTTAGGGTTCAAGGCGGACCTCTGAATGTGGTGGAGACAGGTGTGGCTTCCTCACGACCTTCGAACAGGGTGTACAAGGTGAAGATATATTTTGTGTTTGGTTTCAGGCCTGTGAGCACAGAGTTGGTGGTGCTTCTTGGAAAGGACAGGCTCCGGACAGGGCCTCCTGAAGCACAAAAGAACAGTGAACAGGGATCAACTTTTTCTCACTCTATATATAATATCAGTGCAGTATATGCTTTCTATTTCTATTTAAAGTTGGGATATAATAGAATACAAAACTAAAGCTGGCAAAGTTGGGAAAAAAATCATAAGAATTAATTTTTTTAAATTTTGCTTTCATGGTATATGTATGTCTAACCTTCCCCCTCCCTCCACTCCAGCCGATACCCTTGAGAGGACTGAATGAGTCTCCAGGTGAGGCGGATAGAGGAGGGACTGGTGATAGCTGCTCTGAGGACCTGCTGCTCTTGACGCTCTGAGGGGAAAAAATAATACATTATGCAATATGTTTTGAAATGTTTGTATGTACATGGGATGGCTTATTATGTTCTGTAATTGCATCTTCTGTTTAGAATGGCTGCAGACTTTCCATTCTAAACCAATTTCAGTATAAATAGTGGGCGACAAACCCACTTTCAAGGTACATTTGCCATACTACAAATTCTGTTCTTGCAGAATTACTACATGCATGGACTCCTGGAGCTTTTTTACTCCACAGTCACTAATTCACACACACATACGTGCAAACACGCACGCACGCACGCACACACACACACACACACACTCTAAATAAGAGCAACTTATTGTTTTTGTATCTTGTGCCAGGAGGACTGAAAGACGCTTCTGCACTTAAAAAGATGCCCATGATTACTGGACACCTAGTCTACCACGAGAGCTACAGCCACACACAAAGATCTATTCCCAGACACACTTCATATGGTGTCGTGATAGATTATTATAAGACTGAAAGTAACTCCATCGAACATGAAACTTGCCTTCTTTAAACTTGATACAAGTACAATTTTTATAGGAGTAAATAGGGTAAGTACCAGGCATTTGTTGCGAATCAAATGTACTTGATTAACTGGTCATAAGCAATTGTGAGCACCTTCATAAAAAAAGACGTTCAGGTCTGTTTTAACAGATTCTCACAATCTTCCCAGGACATCCTAACAAATTCAACCCCAGGTCAGACTGTGCAATGCTCAGAGAAACTGCAAAAAAAACAAAACCTCAGTCTCTACAGGCCCCAGCTAGCATGTTAAATGAAAGTTTATGACAGTATAATCAGAAAAAGATAGAACAAGTATGGGTTATTTACAAGCATTGCCAGGAGAAAGCCTCTTCTCTCTAAAAAGAACATGGCAGTGTGGCTTAGGTTTGCAAAGTTGCATCTGAACAAGCCACAAGAACTCTGGAGCAGTACAGTGCACCACATTTGGTGACAACCAAACACGGCACATTAGCACAAACATCTCATACGAACGAACGGTCAAACACAGAGGTGGAGGGGTGATTTTAGTCTCTTTTGACCAAAAGACCTGGCCACCTTGCAGTCACTGACTCAACCATAATGCCTCTGTAAATCAAAGTATTCTAAAAATAAAAGTCAAATTTGAGGCCATCTGTCCAACAGCTAAATTTGGCCATGCAACAGGACAAACACATCAGCAAAGCAACAACCAAATGTCTGACAAAAGACAATAATCAAGGTGTTGCACATTATTCTTTTTGATATAACTGGATATCTGAGTGGCTACAGAGCAAAAGTGAACATGAACATGCATGCCACTCTTAAACCATTGAAAATCTATCATTTGTACAACAGCCAGTTGCAGTATGTTAGCCTGCATATGCAAATTGTACACGTTTGTGTCAAAACAGATCTCCGTGGTTGAGGAATCTTTTGTGAAATTGCACTAAAGCTACAGTGTCAAGAAAGCAGTGTAATGATTGACAGCTAAGTAAATCAGTAACAGATTTAATACCACACCTCCGCCCTGAGGCTGTCAACGTAGTGGACAAGAAATCATCACACAGGTCGGCAGCCACGAGACAAACAAACACGTTCTCTCCAATGCTGTGAATGAGCACTTTTCTTGTAACTGAACTGCAACTACATCGATGTGTGTCCAATAAAAGGTCCAGAGGTCAAAGAAAAGTTTGATAACGAAAAGGTAACTTGAAGCTTACACACACAAAGTGCTTTAAGAGAACATGTTGTATACATCTTAGCTCTCTGATGGCAGAACTGAGCCACAAAAAAGTTTCCAGTTCTCCATTCCCATCACTCCACTGCTCAGTGTTGTGTCCCCACAGTGACTCAAGTAACACTGGTCCAAATGAAGAGACAGCATATGGGAACTGCTCACGAGAGGCAGATGGTGTGTGTGTGTGTGTGTGTGTGTGTGTGTGTGTGTGTGTGTGTGTGTGTGTGTGTCTATGTGTGTGTGTGTGTGTGTGTGTGTGTGTATCTGGGTGTGCAGTGAGAGATGAGGGTAATGGTCCCATTCATAGTCTAGGAGTCTGAGGCGATGCTTAACAAGGAGTAGCTGTCTTGAGAGTGCTAAGCCTAAGTGCAGAGGCTTCCCCACTGCAGCTTAGGATAAGGATATTCAAATGGCTTAAAGATTCA